>NW_026858697.1:0-74836 GCF_026571515.1 Ruditapes philippinarum | reverse complement strand
TAAACTGATTATAAAAATATATCAAAATATTTCATATTAAAAATTGGATGTATTTCCTGCCTTGTGTGTACTTAATTAGCTAGTGTCACAGAGATGGTGTGGATATTTCGTCTATCTCTTGACAGCTCTAGTGCAACCAGGTCTTTGATAGTAGGTTATCTACTTTGGTGACTTTATATCGTGCTATCATATTCCTGTAGATACGGTTTGTTCTATTGTTTTATGTTCAGGTGACAGTCTCGCATGATGCATATTTCTATATTTTGATTTCCAAATCCAGTGAACTCTGTGACTTCTCTGAAATATACCAATGAAGTTTGATCATGGTACATTCTGTTTAATTGTTTTGAAACTTGGGACAACTTCTCACGATCATGCGTTGTATATGTTTACATTTGAAGAATCATTTCATCAGGCATATTTAGTATTTTGCCTTCCTTATTAGAAATAAAACTATTTTAAATCTCAATTGTGAACCATTCTAAAATGTGTCTTTTTCAAATATGTATAGAACATATTACCAAATAAATCTGCCCTTTGAAACATCAAAATTAGAATTTAACATGATAATAATTGACAAAGGCATTATTAAGGCATTTTGAATTTATAAACATGTGACTCAAAAGCATTACTTCGAAAAAGTGGTCAGTTCACACCAATCTTTTCGATTCAATAATCGAGTTTCCTGAAATATCGTCCATAACACCAACTGCTCCTAGGCATCTGTAGAAACAGTGATGTGTAGGTGATATATATGGCAATACCTCTTTCATGTCTTTCTTTTCCTTATAGTTTATTGATATGTTATAAGGGTTTATCAGGCGTCTCTCTTCATCTATTATTGTATGACCTGTACCTGTTGGAATGTTTAGTGTTGGGATGGTCAAATGTAATAACACATATTGTCTTTTCACTTTTTAGCTCACCTGTCACAAAGTGACAGGGTGAGCTTTTGTGATCGCTTTTCGTCCGTCGTCCGTCCGTCGTCCGTCCGTAAACTTTTACTTTAAATGACATCTCCTCATAAACCACTGAGCCAATTTCATCCAAACTTCACAGGAATGTTCCTTTGGTGGTCACCTTTGAAACTTGGTCAAAGAATTTAATTCCATGCAGAACTCTGGTTGCCATGGCAACGGAAAGAAAAAACTTTAAATATCTTCTTTTAAAAAACCCTGAGAGCTAGAGCTTAGATATTTGGCAATCCGAAGCATCTTCTAGGTGAGTGACTACCAAGTTTTTGTTCAAAATCAAAAGCCTGGGTCAAAATTGGCCCCGCCCCCCAGGGGTCATTGATTTTCCCTATATACATATATAAAAAACTTTAAAAAAAATCTTCTTATAAAGAAAACCCAAAAAGCTAGAGTTAAGATGTTTAGCATGAAACATGTTCTAATGAGTGTCTACCAAGTTTGTTCAAATAAAAGCCCTAGGGTCAAAATTGGCCCCGCTCCGGGGGTCATTGGTTTTTAGCTCACCTGTCACAAAGTGACAGGGTGAGCTTTTGTGATCGCTTTTTGTCCGGCGTCCGTCTGACCATTCGTCCGTCCGTCCGTAAACTTTTGCTTTAAATGACATCTCCTCATAAACCACTTGGCCAATTTCATCAAAACTTCACAGGAATGTTCCTTTGGTGGTCACCTTTAAAAATTGTTCAAAGAATTTAATTCCATTCAGAACTCTGGTTGCCATGGCAACCGAAAGAAATAACTTTAGGTATCTTCTTATAAAAAAAACCCCCAAAGATCTAGAGCTTAGATATTTGGCATGAAACATCTTCTAGTGAGTGTCTACCAAGTTTGTTCAAATAAAAGCCCTTGGGTCAAAATTGGCCCCGCCCCAGGGGGTCATTGATTTTCCCTATATGTATATAGTAAAGACTTAGAAAATTTTCCTTAAAAGAACTCAAAGAGCTAGAGCTAAGATATTTAGCAAGAAACATGCTCTCTTGGGTGTCTACCAAGATTGTTCAAATAAAAGCCGTGGGGTCATAATTGGCCCCACCCCAGGGGGTCATTGATTTTCCCTATATGCATATTGTAAAAACTTAAAAGTTCTTATGTTAAAGTACCCAAAGAGCTAGAGCTAAGATTTTTAGCATGAAACATCTTCTAATGAGTGTGTACCAAGTTTGTTCAAATAAAAGCCCTAGGGTCAAAATTGACCCGCCCCATGCAGGGGGTCATTGATTTTGACTTATTTATTTAATATGCATATAGTAAAAACTTAAAAAATATTCTTTTTAAGAACTCAAATAGCTAGAGCTAAGATATTTAGCATGAAACATGTTCTAATGGGTGTCTACCAAGTTTGTTCAAATAAAAGCCCTGGGGTCAAAATTGGCCCCGCCCTAGGGGGTCATTGATTTTCCTTATATGTGTATAGCAAAAACTTAAAAATCTTCCTTGAAAAAACCCTAATAGCTCGAGTTTAGATATTAAGCAAAATAAACAGCTTCTAGTAAGTGTCTTCAAAAAAGTTTGTTCAGTTAAAAGCCCCTGGGGTCAAAATTGGCCCTGCCCGGGGGTCATTGATTTTCCTTATATGTGTATAGCAAAAAACTTTAAAAATCTTCTTTGAAAAAATCCAAAATAGCTAGAGTTTAGATATTAAGCATGAAACATCTTCTAGCAAGTTGTCTACAAAGTTGTTCAAATTAAAGCCCCTGGGGTCAAAACTGGCCCCGCCCTGGGTTGTCATTGTTTTAAACTATATGTGTAAAGTAAACTTAAAAATCTTCGTGTAAAAAACCCAATGAGCCTAGAGCTTAGATGTTTATTCTTCTTATGGGTGTCTACCAAGTTTGTTCAAATAAAAGCCCTTGGGTTAAAAATTTGCCCTGTTTTGGGGGGGGGGGGAAATAATTTAATTTTTTTTCATTATATGTGTTCGTAGGTTAAAACTTAACATCATGAAACATCTTCTTAATGGGTGTCTTCCAAGTTTGTTAAAATAAAAGCCCTGGGGTTTAAACTAGCCCAACTCCCGGGGGCCTATATACAGGTGAGCGACCTCAGGGCCATAATGGCCCTCTTGTTTCTTATATGTGTATATATAGTAAAAACTTAAAAATCTTCTTTGAAAAAACCCAAATAGCTAGAGTTTAGATATTATATGTCTCTTTCTGCACTGTTTACTTTTATCCCTTTTCAACATAATTATTCTTTTTCTCAGCTGTCTCACAATAAACATGATAATTCTCATTAGTAGTTCTAACCCAGATACCGCGCTCCTAAATTCTCAATATACTTTGATTCGTAAGTAAGAAAATTTTTGAATATCGGAAGTATTTTTATTTCTATTTTCTATCACCGTTAAATGAACACATGTGTAACCAGTAGCTAGTAACCGGCAATTTAACTGTCATCGTTCTCTTAGTATCTTTCGTTTGTAGACATTCAAAAAAGGCTTTTTGTAACATCATTTGTTTTTATTTTATGATATTTTTAGCTCGACTATACGAAGTATATGGAGAGCTGTCATACTCGCCTTGGCGTTCGCGTCCAGATTTCAGATTAAAGTTTTGGTGCAGTAAAATATTTCTTCACTTTAACTTTGTCATTTCTTAAGGTATCAATTTCAAACTTCAAATAAATGTTTCTTATCATCAACCACATCTTATGTGACAAGGTTCATAACTCTAGCGCCAATATTTTTAGATTTATCTCCCCTTTAACTTAAATTATCCTTAATTATCCTTAAAAAATATTACTTTTTACTGTTACTTTAGGAATCAACTTCATACTTCTAAAATATGTACCTTATCATCATCCACATCTTGTGTGACAAGGTTTATAACTCTAGCACGAATATTGCAAGAATTATCTCCCCATAAACTTAGATTTTAATTTTAGAAAAATGTTATTTTTTTACTATGACATTTTTAGTTTTAAAGATATATCTACTTCAAACTTGAAATACTTATTCCTTATCATCAATTACATTTTATATGACAATGTTTATAACTCTTGAAGCAATATTTACAGATCTATCTCTCATTGAACTTAGGATTTTCTATACAAAATATTATAACTTCTTTACTTTTTAAGGTATCTACTTCAAACTTCAAATATACATTTCGTATCATTACACACATGTTATGTGACAAGGTTCATAATTCTAGCGAGACTATTGCTAGAATTATTCCCCTTGATCTTGAAATTTATGTTAACAATGTTATGTTTTACTATAAAAAAACGTAATTATACACAATTGATTTTTCTTTCATAGTTTTGTCTTCCTTACTGCGTCCAGTATTTTATTAGTCGAGCTTCGCTGTCTCCTGTGACAGCTCTTGTTTAGTTCCTTATAGTGCCGTTTAGGGTGGTAATACCTTAAATGATTTCATTGAACATATTTGCTCAATGATATTTTTGTACGAAATTCCTACACCTGTTTTGTTACACCATAATCATTCAATGTACATTCATAGACATTCAATTGATTGAAACTGGACAGTAAGTTCATTTCCTTTTTGACACATTTTGATGGTGTAAATAAATTATGATCTTTTCATTTTAAATATAATATAAACTTCTTAAATTTTATAAGGAATAACTATTTTAATATCACATCATAAGATCATTATTATGAAGTGTTTGTAAATTTGTACATTGAACAAATTTTGAAAATTTCCGGACACATTACTTTGGAAATTGAACAGCGTCTTTTGAAATTCTTCAAATAGTATGTTGATAATAAATTTATTTACTCGTCTCACAGTGTGTCCCCGTGAAGCCGTTTCCCGTACAGTTACATACAATCATAGAGTTACGAAAGTTATTTTGGGACTGTTCAATGCAGTTGCCTAGAATAATTCCTTGAATGCTTCTCTTCTCCATAATATTCATTACATGCGCATGCTTAAAAATTACTTATAATATTTCGTATTCTTCTATTAGCGCCATTGTGGTCATTAATTTATTATAACACAATTATATCATTCTTGTGTTATAAAAACACGGCCTGAAAATGAAAAATAATTTTTTATTAACTTAAAAATTGTATTTGTTTTACTTTGTTGGATTAAAATCCACAAACCTTTAAAATGGATATGTTATTAAAATGGTCCCTTTCTTGACCTTTCTTTTAACGGGAACAGAAACCGTTTTTTCTTTGTTTTCGTTTGTTTATACATGGCTGAATGAAACATTTTGCTTTGTTTGTTATACATGTGAATGAAACATTATGTTTTGTTTGTTATACATGTGAATGATCTAACAATTTGAACTGGTTCAAGATAATGATTACGTTTGTGGATAAAATGTCATTGTCCTAAAAGCAATATTTTAGGTGTTATGCCCTATTTATTAAATGTGTTATTTAAACAGACAAACATACACCGTATATAGTGCTTTTTTTAAATCAATCTTGGGGCCCCGTACTTCACTTCAGTGTTGTTATATTTTCTGGTCCTTCGGGATCATTGATGCCAACACTATAAAGTGTTGAGAATTGAGTACCGCTCAAACCGGTGCTAGCGGGCGCGAGGGATGTTGCACTTATTCATTATCCCTCATGTACAGACTCAATCAAACCGAGTCTGCAATTCTTGTGTTATTTTGTTGTGATTAATGCTTCCGAGGGATCACTTTGTTTCCAGAAATTTACCGTCTTTGCTCGCAATGACTGAATCATGTAACAGAAGGATTTTTTATATTCTACCTGCAGAAATACATGTTTTGAATATTTCTGTTAAGTAATGATTGTAGCAGAACACAATCTAAAGATTTAAGCTTTTGATTGACTTTGACTTAAATCTTATATTATGTCCACGCCAATCAAAGGTTGGATTGTGAGGGGTTTATGTAGGAAACATTCTGTCCTTCCACTTCATGCATTTAGAACTTAAATAAATAATAATTAAGGTCACATAGAAGTATAGCAGGCCTAGTTTCACAAGTATTATAGTTTCCTAGTATTATGACACATTTATGCCTAATTCTTTACTTTACATTTTTTTTGTCTACTAAATGATACTATATAAAATGCTAAAATCAATGAATTATTAAAATGAATTAAAGTAATAATTAGATAAAAAAAGTCTCATAATAATGAAATTTATAAGCATATGAATATTTTATAAGAATTGATTATTGTATGTTCATGTAAGTTTTATGTCTTGTCTTTCTATAATACATGAATAAGAAAATGCTTGGTATATGATTTTATAAATTAATTATCAGTCTTCATACAACATGAATAATGAATTCATGTATAATTATGTAAGTGCTCATAGATTTCATTGAACATATTTATGAATTGTGTGGAATTTCTATTCCCGACTGTGTGATATCTTAGTTAACTTTGAGTAAATACATTTTTTCCACATCAATTTCACATTATGGGAGAATTTCTGTATATATTTACAGCTCGGTCGAAATTAATTTAATTATTATAATAATTCTAATAATATTGTAAATAATTTTCACGTCTTCAAATTTCCTATAGCCATTTCGTTACACCATAGACAAGCCATATACATGTAGAGTGGATTGAATCTTGGCAGTCCATTTCCTTTTTACACGTTCAACAGATCCTTCTGTCATCACCACAATATCGCCATTGTGGTCACTAACTGATTTTGACACAATTATTTAAGTATGAAAATTCATTATTTTGTCATTTGTGACTGTATAATTAAAGAAATATTAATATCTTGTATTGTATTTATCCTCATCGCCGACAATAAAATGCACCATGCAATGAAAATGTTTGTATGTATCATTTGAGACTTTTGAAGGTTGAATTGTTCTCACATTCATTTGGATAGATCTAAGTATTCTGTCTTCTGTAATTTCTTTTAACTTTTACTTGGTAAATATATTTATAAAGAGAAACGATAAATTTTAGACTGTGTGGTAGAATTATCTTAATAACTGATCAATTTGTGACATTGAAATTTCGACACAAAAATCATCATTTATTTATGATTAAAAAATCATCATCTGGATTTTTACAAACTTATTATTTTAGTGCTTTTTTGCGATAATGATATATAGGTTTACTCGGTCCTTGTTGGTCAAATTTGAGCATGTTTGTCATCTGTACTTTAATCCTTCCTCATAGCGATATCGTCCAAAGAACTGGCACTCTGCACTTCCTAATTTTTGAGTTATTGCCCTTTGTTAATTTTCATACTTTATTTTTGGCCGGGCCATTTCTCCTAATGTATAAAAGCCATGGACTTGAAACTTCATAGGATGATAGATCTCATTTAGAAGAAGTGCAGTGCACAAGAACAGGTACTCTGCATTTCTTATTTTTTGAGTTTTTGCCCTTTGTTAATTTTCATACTTTATTTTTGTCCGGACCTGCATAATTTCTCCGAAAGTATAAAAGCTATGGACTTGAAACTTCATATGATGATAGATCATATTAAGAAGAAGTGAAGTGCATAAGAATCAGTACTCTGCATTTCTCCTAATGTGTAACAGCTATGGACTTGAAACGTCATAGGATGATAGATCTCATCAAGAAGAAGTGCAGTGCAAAGGAACAGGTACTCTGCATTTCATAAGTTATTGCCCTTTGTTAATTTTCATACTTTATCTTTGTCCGGACCATTTCTCCAAAAGTATATAAGCTATGGACTTGAAACTTCATAGGATGATAGATCTCGTTAAGAAGAAGTGCAGTGCACAAGAACAGGTACTCTGCATTTCTTATTTTTTGAGTTATTGCCCTTTGTTATTTTTCATACTTTATTTTAACCAGGTCATTTCTCCTAAAGTATGAAAGCTATAGACATGAAACTTCTTAGGATGATAGATCTCATTAAGAAAAAGTGCAGTGTACAGGAACCGGTACTCTGCATTTCTTTTTTTGAGTTATTACCCTTATATATTTTCATATTTTATTTTTGTCCAGGCCATTACTCATAAATTATAAAAGATATGGGCTTGAAACTTCATAGAATGATAGATCTTATTGATAAGAAGTGCAATGCAACAAACTGCTGCTCTGCACTTATTATTTTTTGAGCTATTGCCTTTTGTTAGTTTTCGTATTTCATTTTTGTCCTGGCCATTTCTCCTAAACGATATTGTTCACAAGGCGACACATCCGACTCGCGGAGTTCTAGTTTTATTTATTTATTTTTTTTGGCTTTAAAATATAAACACTTGTCAAGAAATGAAATAAGGATTAACAACAGAAATAACAAACAAAGTTTAACGATGATATCTTTCATTATTTATTTTAAATAAAAACTGTCAATATTAACGAACAAGCAACGCATCTATTGGTTACTGTTTTTACAATGTTCAATGCATAGTAATACAATGTTCAATGCATAGTTCTACAATATTAGTCACACACCCCTACAATGTTAATCACATACAAACACCATTCACTGTTCGTCTTCTTCTGCCTGTCTTGGTAGACACAATCTTCAATAGGGCGTTGGCTGAAAGCTCTTTCGATCGATATCTGTGAATAAAATAGATAGTTATCAGTGTAACTAGTTTAAAAAGGTACTTAACGACAAAGTATTAATGTTTCTTTCTAATATTAGCAAAATAATGGTACAGGACTCAAGTTAATTTCTTCAATTATTGTTCGAACTTTCTAATTACCTTTTTATTAAATTCAAAAATAAAATTGTCATTATAACTAATACAAAAAATAAGTATTGCCTATCACAGGCACTGAAGATTTTCGACTGCATTGAGCGGTAAGTTGCTCTCTGCATCCTACTTAACTTCTTTTCCGATACTAGGCGTATCTGAGCCTCAACCTCAAGTGCCTCTTTGCGCAGATGCCTCACCAAAGTGTAGAATGGATGGGAGACACCTGCACGTGTGTTCAGGCGACGATGCCAACCTGTAAAAGAAAGAACGTTCTATAAACCATAAATTTATCATATACCTACATATATATTAAACAAATTAAAAACCAAGGATAGGGTGGAGATGTTTGAACTTTTTGCGTAGCCCTTTGGCTTATTACATTTATTTATTTATGTATAATTTTGTATTCATGTAAAATCTATATAATAAAATCACAATGAAATAATTTAATAATTAATTATAATCTTAACATTCGCAGTCATTGTTTGTGCAAATTGACTGTCCGAAGACAGACCAGTTCTCAACAGTCCAAACAGTTGACTGGAGCGGGTCCTTCTGACGTACAAAAACAAAGGCTCTAGTTGGTGGGATGTATTGAGAGCCTCCAAACTCGAAAATACGTCCTTAATATGTTCTGCAGAAAGGCAGGCAGGAAAGGCATAACAACATGCGGACTTTCGTTTACGTACTGCGATCCTGAATGTACTCAGTGGCCAAACCTAATGCCTGTAAATAATGGAAAAAAATGTTTATCAAAAATAATGTTTTTAATCAGTTTTTTTTCTTAATTGTTGGAAATTGCCCCAAAAAGAAACCAAGGGTAAAGGCTAGTAAATGTTGTACATATCAACGGAATCGATTAATAAATAATCTGAGTTTTTGAAGTAAGGTAGCTATAATTTAATAAGTATATTTTGTTCAAGCTTGACGTCTATTAATATTACCTGTATTTTTAGCCAAACAGCTTGGCCCCAGTGAAAAGAGCACCCCTTCGTTAGCATTGTTGGAAACATATTCTAATTGCCTTCCAAAGGGCCTTCTCAAAGTCACAAACAATGTCTTCCAACAGCTCTCGAAGACCACGTCGAATGGCCTGAAATGAAAGGAGCATTTGCGTTACTAAGTATAATATTTTATCATCTTAGTGATTACATAAATAACTATAAATTCGACGATGGTTTGTTCCTTCTTAAACAATAAATCCGTTTTTTTAAACATAAATCTCTTTATCGATTACAGTTGTGAGATATTGAATAATATAATGTATCACTAGTGTTTAAGTTATTAGAATTACCATATTTATTACTTACTCTAAACACTTTATCGTAGTTTTGACTGCTGCGTCCTGACATTGCTACAAAAACCAACGGCACTTGTTTGAAACAGTGTCCACGTCTGACGAATGTGTGGATTGAAACACCATCATAAATGGAGCCCGCATCACCTGCAAAGATATAGTGATTGTTATGTTAAGGAATTATTCACCCTCTTGCAAGTAACAAGAGGTCTTTAACAAGAGTTTTGACTCGCCACAACTAAAACTTCCCCCTCCCTTCTTCACTTTGTCTTCTCCTTCTTTTGTTTGGTGAGATCCCCCGCCTAATTTTCCTAGTCACTAATAACCACTCGCTACCAGAACTACTGGAAGGAGTGCCCCCTACCAGATCCTTAGATTTAGGCCTTCCTGTTTGGTTATATGCCTATTTAGGCCTTCCTGTATGGCTATATGCCTATTTTGATATAGGTCCAATATGCCTGAAGCTTACTCGAATCCGATCTTATAGAAGAAACTTGCTGTATCCGATAACTATCGATGATAAAACTTGCCCAAAAAGATTTTACTCTGCTTATACTGAGATACCTGACTGAAGAGAAAGAAGCTAATCGACTAGCTGCTACACATCTCCCCCCCCTCATTAGTCAGGTAAAGAGCTCCCTACAAGTAACACATAATCCTTTGCTCATTGGTTAGAAAATAACTCCCAAAAGCAATAACTTTTTTCTGTCCTTCATGCACCTGGATTTACTCCCCCTAAATAACTACTAATCTTATGAATCTGTATCAATTATAAATTCATTTACAGTATTTGGCAAAACTAATAATGAGGGTTCTGTCAAGGTCATCTTTATTCTGTGAAAAACGTGTTGCTGTTCTTTATCTCACCTAAATGTTGTTTATCCCGACAACCCGTGTAAATCACCACCTTTTATCTGCAACGGTTAGTACAAAAAGTCTATGATAATGGCCAGACCTTGAAATCTTTGAATATCCTTAGAATTGATTGGTGTTGACCACTCCTCCACCACGTTGACATCACTTTCAGTCATGGCTAATTTCATATTGCCGACAATTTTCCACATGCACTCAACTAAGTGTTGAAAAAAACAAACAAATTTGGTTTGAGTTTGATACCATATTGTCGGAAGAGCTCTAATATTTCGGCAAAATATATAAGATGTTCATCTGCCGTCTTTTTAAACACCGTAAAGAAATGCAGTACGTCCCAATTCATCAGAAGATGAACTTGATGAAAAAGATAATATATATTTATTAAATATACACAGTATTAAATTGATAATCGATATTTATGCTATTCTTTGACTCATTTGAGTGAAAAGTGTTTCAACGATTCCATTTTTTGGGCCAATTTGCACAATAAAAATGATTATCGCTAAAAATCGGAGTGATTTAATAATCTGAAATTTTGTACAAGAATAATTATACCCCCACAAACAAAGTTTAGGGGGTATATAGGAGTCAGCTTGTCGGTCGGTCGGTCCGTCCGTCGGTCGGTCCACATCATGGTTTCCGGACGATAACTAGAGTTTGGAATGAGGTATTGTAATCAAACTTGGTATATAGCAACCTTATGTGGCAACTCCGGTTGGTATTGCATTTGGACCCCCTGGGGTCAAGGTCAAGGTCACCGTTACTAAAAATAGAAAAATGGTTTCCGGACAATAACTAGAGTTAGGAATGAGATATTGTTATCAAACTTGGTGTATAGCAAGCTTATATGAAGACCTGGATTGGTATTGCATTTGGACTCCTGGGGTCAAGGTCAAGGTCACCGATACTAAAAATAGAAAAATGGTTTTTGGAATATAACTTTAGTTAGGAATGAGATATTGTAATCAAACTATGTTTTGGGACAATAACTTGAGTTAGGAATGAGATATTGTAATCAAACTTGGTGTATAGCAAGCTTATATGAAGACCTAGGTTGGTATTGCATTTGGACTCCTTAGGGTCAAGGTCACCCTTACAGTGTTACTAAAAATAGAAAAATGGTTTCTGGACAATAACTAGAGTTAGGAATGAGATATTGTAATCAAACGTTGTGAAAAGCAAGCTTATTTGGAGACCCTAGTTGGGATTACAATTAATTGAAATATTTCTTTGTACACAGTTCTTCAGAATCAGAATACTTATTTTTCAAAAAGTCAAAGTTGCTGGTGGGGGTATTAATCACCTTCAGTGATAGGTCTAGTTGGTTCAGACATACATCTAGATATACAAAAATCTTAAAAAGATATTTTCCGTCCCTTCACATAAAAAAAACTCAGTGAACTCCCTTTAAGACCTCTGAAACAAATAATTTGTCAATTATTGACATAACAAATAACAGTGTCATCACATATCAGCATAATCATCCTTCCTCATTATCAAAATTATTAATTAAAATCATTAAGAAATCATTAAGTTATCATCACAAGTTCGATCATCACTATCTTCACCAGAATTGATTTTGCCCACAGAAAGCATATTCATCCCATACTTTTTTACAAATAGGGTAATTTATATCAATATCGATGTTGAGTCATTTATGCCAAAAGATAAATACTGTTGAACAAAGGTGAACAATGGTCATTGTCATTTTTACTACTAATGGTAGTACAGGAAAATTGAAAAATCTGCCTCATCATAAGTAGCAAACTTAACAAAATCAAACTTATAAAGATAACACCACTATAAGGGACATAGAAATCATCACAGACATCATTATCATCACAACCACCTTTGTAGTACAAATGTACAAATACATTAGCATTAAACTTTCAAAATCACTGCTTCAAATGTCTGCCAACAATGAACTGCTGTCCTTGTAGTTGAAACTGTGCAGATGTTTCAACAACATTTTGAATGTCAATGTCAATATCCCTGTTGACTGACATGAACAAAAGACCTGTAAGCCTTGGCTGTCCAGGGTTGTTTCCAAATTTGCATGATGTTAAAGAAAAAAGTGGCTACAATAGTTAATATGGTATGGATGTTAGGGTGCATGTTCTTATTACAGAGTTTCATACTGAAACAATGTCTAATGGTTGGTGAGGGAAGGAATTTCACTGTGGAAAAACTCCAAGCTGTCATCAGTTAAATATTAGAGGGACAGTTGGGGCAAGACGGTGAGCAAGAGAGGTCTGTTCTTGCAAAGTAGCGGATCTTTCTGTCATTTGTTGAAGCAGATGGTCCGAGAATGGCACAGTTATTTATCGTCTAAAGTATTTTTTCCACTTACGGATTTAAAGTTATTTGCCCTTCGTGTTTGACGGACACAGCATCATGTGACTGACGGAAAGTACAACCTAACTAACGTAAAGTGCATTCGTACTAAGTACTTCATTATGCTGCTTCTTCTCTCATCTTTCATGTTCTTCAGATATGTCTGGTATGTATCAAACGCAGAAATACAGGCCTTTTTCATGTTTGCATTTATTTTAGGTCTGTAGTTTTGATACTCTTTTTCTGAGTGTATTTTTTACAATGGCTACAACTTCATAATTGACAATTGTCATTTTTGTTTTGTCGTTCTCTACAATATTTTCCATAATATTGAATGTGGACTCTGTTAGTGGTCCACTTAAAATAGTGAGTGGTGTAATGACAAGCTTCTTCAGTTTGGGGTAGCGCATTTCAGAAAAAAATCTTTCAAAGAAAATACATTGACCCAGTACCCACTGTCAACACGGTGTTTTCCTTTGTATGACGATTCAATCTCCCTTACCTGCAGGTCAATTTTGTACCAGGTGGCCTGCAAAGATAAAGTTCCAATCTCTTCGTCACTAACAGTAGGAGCGGCATTTTCTTGGCAAGATTTCCAAATGCCTCTTCCACTTGATTATGACCAAGAAGTACAGTGTCGAGCACAGTCATCTGTCTGATAGTGCTGTTATTGAGGGGCACTTGAAGCATTTTCTTTGCAGCTGTAACATAGACATTTCTTAGATTGCTGTACAAATGTGTGGCACAATGTTGGCAGGATTTATCAAGCCTGGCTTTGTTTATATCAACGTGTGCTCGGGTTTGTGTTACCTTCAGAAAGAAATTTCCTATGTAGACATTTAAGACTGTCAAACAAAATACGCTTTTGTTTCTTTTTCTTGCTTTTTGTAACTGTATTCTTCATCTCTGTGACCTGTGATCTAGAGTTGTTCCTTAGGTAAAATGCGTGCACATTTTCTTAAACTCTTCTAGTTCAACATTGTGCTCTTTTTGATCTGTGTTTATCTATATATTTATACCAGTAAGTCGGAATGTTTCTAATTTTAACCCATACTTAAAAAGTATTGGTCCAGAAATATTTCTTGCAAATGTGTTCTTTTCTCTCTTCTAATGATTTTATGCTTCTGTTTTAACTGCTGTACCAAAACTTTAAAGTTAAAAACAGGACCCTTTCACACTTCTTTTTCAACTTTGGTTTGAAAAGTTCTTCAGTAATCGTATTATGCGCTGATTTTGTAGTTCTACTGAAGGTGGATTAAATTTCAACACAATGTTCCGTTCTATAATTTCATGTCACTTTCTCAGTGGAACACCAAAATTAATATATTGTATTTGCACAGGTTATCCTGACGTTAACAAATACAATGTAGATATTAAAAAGCAGTGACAAATATTTCTAGTGGAAAGCCACAATGTAATCACTTAAATCTTACTGTTCATTTTTTCTATCTTTACAATATTTCTAAAAATGGTTTCGTTTAAAAGTGACTAATAAAATTTTACGTTAGATATTAAGTAACAGAAATATATTGTGAATATAGAGCACCGATTTTGCTGAAAAAGCATAAGTACCATCCACTAATAATATATCACATGTCACTGTTTTATTGTAATCAACACACTTTAAATGGCGTCTATTTCTGTTGTATTGCCCCTGCTGTCCTTGCTGTCTTCCATGATGAAATTAGCTTCCTCTTTACTCATGTGGGAACTCGGTTTCACATGCATTTGAAAGATCTTGATTTCCATTGCGTCTTTTATGACATAGATATTTTGTTTTGTCTTTCAACTGAGCCATCTCATCTCTCAAGCTTTTGTTTTCATTTTTAAGGTCATATATTTGATCGTTTCATAGGCCTTCTGGTTGTGTTTCAGTCTCAGTTGTTCATAATCGTCATTTAGTTTCTAAATTCTAATTTCAGTTTCCCATTATCTTTAGTTTTGAAGATTCAACTAAGTGATTTGTTTTCTTGTTACAATGAGTCTCTAAGATGATATATTTGTGATTTCTTGAGGGCCTCATTCTGCAGGTTTTCGTTTAAGTTTTTTTAAGTATTTCATTTTTCAAAATGAGAGCCACATTCTCAGATTCCAAATCAATAATGGTTTTAGTCTTTGAATGAGTTAAAGATTTCAACTTTTGAAATTTTGCTATTGAAACATGACTTACAGAGTTGGTTTTTTTTGTTAGCTCACCTGTCACAAAGTGACAGGGTGAGCTTTTGTGATCGCTTTTCGTCTGGCATCCGTCGTCCGTCCGTCCGTCGTCTGTCCGTCGTCCGTAAACTTTTACTTTAAATGACATCTCCTCATAAACACCTAAGCCAATTTCATCCAAACTTCACAGGAATGTTCCTTTGGTGGTCACCTTTTAAAATTGTTCATAGAATTTAATACCATGCAGAACTCTGGTTGCCATGGCAACCAAAAGAAAAAAAAATAAATATCTTCTTCTAATAACCCCAAAGAGCTAGAGCTTAGATATTTGGCATGAAACACTTCTAGTGAGTGTCTACCAAGTTTGTTCAAATAAAAGCCCTTGGGTCAAAATTGGCCCCGCCCATGGGGTCATTGATTTTCCCTATATGCATATAGTAAAAACTAAAAAAAATCTTCTTTTAAAGAACCCAAAGAGCTAGAGCTAAGAAATTTAACATGAAACATCGTCAAATGGGTGTCTACCAAGTTTGTTCAAATAAAAGCCCTGGGGTCAAAATTGGCCCCGCCCCAGGGGGTCATTGATTTTCCCTTTATGCATATAGTAAAAACTTAAAAATCTTCTTTTAAAGAACCCAAAGAGCTAGAGCTAAGAAATTTAGCATGAAACATCTTAAAACGGGTGTCTACCAAGTTTGTTCAAATGAAAATCCATGGGGTAAAAATTGGCCCCGTTTCGGGGGTCATTGATTTTCCTTATATGTGTATAGCAAAAACTTAAACATCTTCTTCGAAAATTCCGAATAGTTAGAGTTCAGATATTAAGCATGAAACATTTTCTAGTAAGTGTCTACAAAGATTGTTAAAATAAAAGCCCTTGGGTCCAAACTGGCCCTGCCCCAGGTGTGTCTTTGTTTTTAACTATATGTGTAAAGAAAAAACTTGACCAGTTAGACCTTAGATATGTAGCATGAAACATCTTCTAATGGGTGTATACCAAGTTTGTTCAAATAAAAGCGCTGGGGTTTAAACTGGCCCCACGATGGGGCCCATATACAGGTGAGCGACTTCAGGGCCATCATGGCCCTCTTGTTGTTGTTCTGAAAGAAAGCATTGTTTTCATTGTAGAATGGTAATATACATTCTGCTGTCTTGAGTCTAATAAAAGTTGGCATACGTTCTTGATCCCGTTGTTAAGATAGACTTGACTTGACTACTTGATGTCGCCAAACTCGTGCAAAATGTCCAATTCTCTTGTATTTGTTGCATCTTGCCATTTTCGCACAACACTTCTCCAATCTGTGATAATGATTAAGTCCACATTGTCAACATTATCTTTCACTTCTTAATGGTATTCCATTTATGAAACTCATTGTTGTTTTTTATCTTAGGAAATTCGTAGTATTGCTTGCTAAATTGAAAGTTTGGATTAGCTACTGATTCCCACCAAGTATTATGCGCTGAATTTATAGTTCTACTGAAGGTTGATTGAATTTTAACACAATGTTATGTTTTATAATTTAATGTCACTTGCTCAGTGGAACATAACAAATAATATATTGTTTTTGCACAGGTTATCCTAGCGTGAACAAGTACAATGTAGATATTAAAAAGCAGTGACAAATATTTCTAGTGGAAAGCCACAATGTTATCACTTGGCAATCCAAACACTAACTGTTCAATTTTTCTATCTTTATAATATTTCTAATCACCTAGATATAATAAAACTTTTAGCACCATTGATTGAACAAGGAGGAAAAGCCACATTGAATCTTCCCGTTACATAATTATTAATTTGACATCTATTATTAAAATATATAATACATGTAACTTAACCTATTTGAAATTTCACACATTGTTTTGAAAATATGACATTTTTATGCCCCCGCCATGTAATGGCCGGGGCATAAAGTTTTACCCTGTTCCGTCATTCCGTCCTTCCGTCCTTCCATCCTTCCGTCATTCTGTCATTCCGTCATCATCAGTTTCCGTTCATTATCTTAAGAACGGTTGCACACATTCAACTCAAATTTGACATATGGATATGTTATGACAAAATACACGTCAAGTTCGAATTTGGTCATGGTTCAATGATTTTTTGCAGAGTTATGCCCCTTTTACTTTGAAAATAATTTGAAATTTCAGTTTCGGTTCATTATCTCCCCAACGGTACAACACATTCAACTCAAACTTGACATATGGATATGTCATGAGAAAATACAGGTCATGTTCGAATTTGGTAATGGTTCGATGATTTTTGGCAAAGTTATGCCCCTTTTACTTTGAAAATGAAATTTTCAGTTTCCGTTCATTATCTCCCCAACGGTACAACACATTCTACTCAAACTTGACATATGGATGTGTCAAAGGAATGCCCAAGCCAAGTTCGAATTTGGTCATGGTTCGATGATTTTTTGCCTAGTTATGCCCCTTTTACTTTGAAAATAATATGAAATTTTCAGTTTCCGTTCATTATCTCCCCAACAGTATAACACACATTCAACTCAAACTTGACATATGGATGTGTCAAAAGAATGCGCAGGTCAAGTTCAAATTTGGTCATGGTTCAGTGATTTTTTGCCTAGTTATGCCCCTTTCACTTTGAAAGTAATATGAAATTTTCAGTTTCCGTTTATTATCTTCCCATTGGTACAACACATTCAACTAAAATTTGACATATGGATATGTTTTTGGAATGCCCAGGCCAAGTTCGAATTTGGTCATGGTTCAGTGATTTTTGGCAGAGTAATGCCCCTTTCACTTTGAAAATAATATGAAATTTACAGTTTCTGTTCATTATCTACCCAACAGTGTTACATATTCAACTTAAATTTGATATATGGATATGTCAAAGGAATGGGCAGGTCAAGTTGGAATTTGGTCATGGTTTGATGATTTTTTATGCCACCGCAGCATCTGCGATGCGGTGGCATATAGCGATTCACCTGTGTGTATGTATGTGTGTGTGTTTGTTTGTTTGTGTGTGTGTGTGTTATATAGATTATATAGTGAACTTAAAAAATCTTCTGGTGAGAAACCACTAGTCCAATTTCAACCAAACTTGGCAGGATTGATCCTTGGGTGAAGGGCTTCCAAAGTTGTTCAAAGAATTTCATTCCATGCAGAAATCTGGTTGCCATGGCAACCAAAAGGAATTATAAGAATAAATTTAAAAAATCTTCTTGTAAAGATCCAAAAGGCCTAGAGCTTAGATATTTTGCATAAGGCATTGTCTGGTAGACCTCTACCAAGATTGTTCAAATTATAGC
Organism: Ruditapes philippinarum; assembly: GCF_026571515.1. Taxonomy (NCBI): domain Eukaryota; kingdom Metazoa; phylum Mollusca; class Bivalvia; order Venerida; family Veneridae; genus Ruditapes; species Ruditapes philippinarum. Next base: position 56,336 of record NW_026858697.1, on the reverse strand, counting down.
CCTGGAGTCAAAATCGGCCCCACCCCGGGGGTCATTGATTTTCACTATATATACATATAGTAAAAACATAAAATACCTTCCTGTAAAGACCCTCAAGGCCTAGAGCTTAGATATTTTGCATAAGGCATTGTCTGGTAGAAATCTACCAAGATTGTTCAAATTATAGCCCTGGGGTCAAAATCGGCCCTGTCCCGGGGATCATTGATTTTCACTATATGTACATATAGTAAAAACTTAAAATCCTTCTTGTAAATACCAAAACGGCCTAGAGCTTAGATATTTTGCATAAGGCATTGTCTGGTAGACCTCTACCCAAATTGTTCAAATTATAGCCCTGGGGTCAAAATCGGCCCCGCCCCGGGGGTCATTGGTTTTGTTTATATGTATATAGTAAAAACTTAAAAAAAAATTCTTCTAACAATTGACAAATGCTAGAGGTTAGATATTTTGCATGAAACATTGTGAAGTGAACTTCTAGTAAGATTGTTCAAATTATAGCCCTGGGGTGAAAATTGCCCCCGCCCCGGGGGTCATTAATTTTCAATAATTTTATATATACATATAGTAAAAAATCAAAAAAAATCTTATTGTCTGAAGGTACAAGGCCTAGAGCTTTAATATTTGTTAAATGATATCATCTATAGGTACTCTACCAAAGTTGTTCAAATTTTGCCTCTAGTGTCAAAATTAGCCCTGCCCCGGGGGCCATAGGTTTTCCTTATATGTATTTTGTAAAAACTTAAAAAAATCATCTTCTCTAAATTTACAAAGGCTAGAGTTAAGATATTTTTCATGAAACATTATGTAGTGAACCTCTAGCAAGATTATAGCCCTGGGGTCAAAATTGGCCTGGCCCCACCCCCAGGGGTCATTGATTTTCACTATGTACATATAGTAAAAAATCTTCTTGTCTGAAGGTACAAGGCTTAGAGCTTTGATATTTGGTATATAATATCATCTATAGGTCCTCTACTAAAGTTGTTTTAATTATGCCCCTAGTGTTAAAATTGCCCTGCCCCAGAGGCGATAGTTTTCCTTATATGTATAAAGTAAAAACTTGAAAAATCTTCTTCTCTGAATTGAAAAATCTTCTTCTCTGAATTGACAAAGGCTAGAGGTTAAATATATGGCATGAGACTTTGTGAAGTGAACCTTTACAAAGATTGTTCAAATTATAGCCCTGGGGTCAAAATTGGTCCCGCCCCAGGGGTCATTGATTTTCATTATGTACATATAGTAAAAAAATAAAAAAATATTTTTGTCTGAAGGTACAAGGCATAGAGCTTTGATGTTAGCTATATAATATCATCTATAGGTGCTCTACCAAAGTTGTTCAAATTTTTCCCCTGGTGTCAAAATTGGCCCTGCCCCGGGGCAGTGATTCTCATTATGTACACATAGTAAAAACAGAAAATAAAACAAATGTTTTCTGAATGGGAGAAAGCTACAACTTAGATATTTGACTTGAAATGTTGTTTGGTGGACTGTATCAAGATTGTTTTGAATTAAATCCTTGGGTCCAAAATTTTGCCTTGCCCAAGGGGACAATTTTGACCATGTGCACAGTTTTAGTTGTAAAATTGAACTTTGATATCAGGTGACCTAGATTTTGATGATGTGACCTACTTTCTTGTCCTTTGATGTACAGCTATGAAATTTGAACCATGTGCACAGATTAGGATGTAAAGTGAACTTTGATTTCAGCTGACCTAGATTTTTACAAAGTGTCTTACTGTGTTGCAATTGATGTAGTCATGAAATTTAGGCTGTGTGAAATATGACCTTCACCACCTAATTCACTAGACTCAAGTGCATTGATATATTCCTACTCTGATCTTTTATTGAGTTAACAACAGATTTAACCACTAATCTGATATTAAGAATTAGATAGGTCAGGGATCTATGCATTATAACATTCTTCAAAATTGTATAGAAACAAAAAAAATCTGTTCCTACACTACTATTTAGTGTTGTATTAATGCGGTGGCATAGCATTTTTCTCAAATGCAATCTTGTTTGCACAGTAATGTCCCTTTCACTTTGAAAATAATATAGATACATCTTAGGAATAAGCAGTTTAAGTTTGAATTTGGTTGTGGTTCAATGATTTTAGACAAACTTATCTTTCCTGAATGTTGGAAAAATTTTGAACTTTCAGTTTCAGCACTCATACTTTTAGCCATTATTTTGGCTACAAATATGCAATATGCTATTTTTAAAAGGTTGAGACTGAATAATTTCAGTGCCTTGAACATTGTATGAAAATGGTTTGTGTTAACATTGAAAGTATTAAAGGCTTTGAACTTAAAATGAAAAAAATAATTAATGCACCATCTGAAATTTTGGCTGCATGCGGGGGAATCTGTGGCATGATGACACATTTCTAGTTAGAAAATGATTATATTTATAATTATTTTTGTTTGAAAGAAAATCATCATGCATATTTATTTTTTTTATTTTTTTATTTTTTTTGTATATCGAATTTTCTTTTAATCTGTTCAATATTTTTCTACAAGAATGAAGTTTCCTTTTCAAATTTGATATTTCTATTTCCTTTAATTTTTTTATATTTAGAGACCTTTGCTCTTTCTTTATTCTGATGTTTACGTGCTTGTTTATTATTGTCTTGACACTTTATTTTGAATCTGTTACTGCTCTGGAGAAGACGGAGGTGTGAGTTTTCTGAAATTCTTTTGCATCTTCTTGTTTTTTCCTCAAGGCTTTTCGCCATTGCTTTCTGGCATGTCTGCGTTCCCTATCTGTCAAATCTTTTACCGCATAGTTTGTCCTTTCTCTTTACATTTTTATGCTCCCACTTCAAATAAGAGTGGGTATATTGCTTTGCACTTGTCGGTCTGTCGGTCCGTAGACCAAATGGTTTCCGAGTGATAACTAAAGAACGCTTAGGCCTAGGAACTTCAAACTTGGTATGATGATTGGTCATGACCAGCAGATGACCCCTATTGATTTTGGGGTCAAGGGGTCAAAGGTCAAGGTCACATTAACATTGAAGGTAAAAATGCTTTCTGATCAATAGCTAAAGAACGCTTCGGCTTAGGAACTTCAAATTTGGCATGGTGATTGGCCATGACAGGTAGACAACCCCTAAAGATTTTGGGGTCAAGGGGTCAAAGGTCAAGGTCACATTGACCTTGTAGGTAAAAATAGTTTCAGATCAATAACTAAAGAACGCTTATGCCTAAGTACTTCAAATTTGGAATGGTGATATGTCATGACTACCAGATGACCCCTATTGATTTTTGGGTAAAGGGGTCAATGTCATATTGACCTTGTACTTAATGACGGTTTGTGACCAATAACTCAACAACTCAAGTTGCCTTGGTTGATATTTTTATATTGATAATTGTGTGTCAAATTATGTACATTATATTGTTCACAGTATTGCGTGATTTACATTTTCTGGAAATGATTCAGTTTGCCACATTTTTTGCACGTTTTCTCCTTTGCTGGACACGTTTTGTCCTTCTGATGTTTTGTCCCGCATCTGGAACAGGTCGCTATCTCGTAACCGCCTTGTGGCTTTCCCCGCCTTCCGACTAATCGTTTTCTAGGCCTTGTGTCCTTGTCCGCCGCACATGCAATGGCACTCGGTTGCTTTTTTGAGTATTCCATTTTTGCGCGATTTGTACTGCTTTATCTAAGGTCAATTCTGCACCCTCGTTAATTTGCTTTTCTCGAACCTTAGATGAATGTGTGACAAATACAATACGGCCCCTTATTATTTCATCTGCGTTTTCAAATCTGCAGTCTCGTTCTCAGATTTTTAATCTTGTCAAAAACGAATCGATGGTTTCTCTCCCTGTCTTTGATTCTAGCAAATATTGGATTGAGCTTAGGTTGCACATAAGTTTTCTGTAATACGTGTCGATCTTTTTGGCCTCGTCTTCAGAAATATATTTTCACGTGCAGTGGATATCCCGCCCTTTATTGCAAATCCATAATAGAAAGTTAGAAACTTGTTCTTCTTCAGACTTCTTTTTCAAAGGTCCCATAAACATAAGTTTTGCGTGACGTTCTAATTTATTATACGCTTCTGGTAAATTTGTAGATTCCCCAGTCCATTTTTGGGCACTGACAATCCAGATAATTCCATTTAGTTTTCAAATATTAATTTAATTGTGTAACTTTATTTCTTGAGATAAATATTCCAATTTTTATCGTATGTCCAGGTTTATTTATAAAACGTTTTTATTTTGACACCATGTTGTAACTAAATGAAGTGCGTTGATACAATGAAGTAAAATAAAATACGACTAGTGTTCAGCACAAGATATCAATTTATTCTGTTAAACCTTTACATGTGATCTTAGATATTTACTAGAAATACAGAGCATACGCAAACAAGCATTATACAAAAGGTCAGTTCAAGTTCATGTATGATATTACTACATTATATAGATTGTATATGTATTGCAAGCAATGTATTATGTACTGTATGTATTATTATGTTGTCCTAGCCATATTCATCAACATGTATTAAAAGCATAATATTGTACCGATTTGATGGATAAGAACATTAACTAGTAGAGGAGGATTGCTCATTTCATTGGAATTATCTTTCTTTTCGTGTCATTATTTTCCCAATTTGTTTCCACTAATGGTTGGTATAATTTTGCTATTACATTTAATGTCGACATATGGAAAATTTCTGTATAAATATTTAATAAAATGTTATATTTGCAATAAAAATATGCTTTTAACGTTTTATTGTCGTCTTTTTAGCTCACCTGAGCTAGCTCAGGGGGAGCTTTTAGGATCGTTGAAGGTCCATCGTCCGTCCACATTTGTTCGTTAACACTCAAGTGGTCACATTTTTGCCTCAATCATCATTATCAAACTTTGTCTAGGTAATTGTTCGGATTAGTTCGAACATGGGTGAAAATGAAAAACTAGGTCACAGGACCTATAAAAAGAAAAATCTTGTTTACACTCTAGTGGATTCTGTTTTGATCCAAATATCCTGGAAATTGGTCTGAAAATTTTTCTCGATTATTATTAGGTCAAGTTCGAATATGGGTCACCTGGGATCAAAAATAAGTCACACCTCCCTAATATGAAAAATCCTTGTTAACACTAGTGGTCACATTTTTTTACTCAATTGTCATCAAACTTGGTCAGAATGCTTGTCTAAGTAGTAATTGCTCGGATGAGTTTGATGGGTCAGGTAAGCGATCTAGAGCCATCTTGGCCCTCTTGTCTGTCTTCCTTTTTTCCTTCCCTCAATTGCAATTTTTATAAAGTTGTTTAAATTAAAGTAATTACTTTGTAATATGCCTCAAGAAATTAGACTGCCCGCCCGAAGAAAGGTATCTTGGTGCTTTTTATGTATGAAATGTGTACATTATCCCATACTGTGCACATGCATTCCAGCGTTCCGTTTTTATTATCCCCCGCCGATGGAATCGGGGAAAGGATATAGTTTTAGCGTTGTCCTTCCGTCCGTCCGAATTTCGTTTCCGGAGTAGTTCTCTGCAACTACTGGCTGGAATTCAACGAAACTTTATGGGAATCATCAATATCAAGAGGAGATGGCCATATCGTCAGCTTGTTCCGGTCAGACACTTTAACTTAGAGTTATGGCCCTTGATTAGTCGTGTTGTATGTATATAGAGTAAAATTTCGTTTCCGGAGTAGTTCTCTACACTACTGGCTGGAATTCAATGAAACTTTATGGGAATCATCAATATCAAGAGGAGATGCGCATATCGTCAGCTTGTTCCTGTCAGACCCTTTAACTCAGAGTTATGGCCCTTGATTATAGAGCAAAATTTCTTTTCCGGAGTAGTTCTCTGCAACTACTGGCTGGAATTCAACGAAACTTTATGGGAATCATCAATATCAAGAGGAGATGCGCATATTGTCAACTTGTTCCTGTCAGACGCTTTAACTCAGAGTTATGGCCCTTGATTAGTTATGTAGTATGCATATAGAGTAAAATTTCGTTTCCGGAGTAGTTCTCTGCAACTACTGGTTGGAATTCAACGAAACTTTATGGGAATCATCAATATCAAGAGGAGATGCGCATATCGTCAGCTTGTTCCGGTCAGACACTTTAACTTAGAGTTATGGCATTTGATTAGTCGTGTAGTATGCATATAGGGTAAAATTTCGTTTCCGGAGTAGTTCTCTACACTACTGGCTGGAATTCAATGAAACTTTATGGGAATCATCAATATCAAGAGGAGATGCGCATATCGTCAGCTTGTTCCTATCAGACCCTTTAACTCAGAGTTATGGCCCTTGATTATAGAGCAAATTTTCTTTTCCGGAGTAGTTCTCTGCAACTACTGGCTGGAATTCAACGAAACTTTATGGGAATCATCAATATCAAGAGGAGATGCGCATATTGTCAACTTGTTCCGGTCAGACGCTTTAACTCAGAGTTATAGTCCTTGATTAGTTATGTTGTATGCATATAGTGTAAAAATCGTTTTTGCACTTCTTCTCTGCAACTAATGGCTGGAATTCAACGAAACTTTATGGGAATCATCAATATCAAGAGGAGATGCGCATATCGTCAGCTTGGGTCGATCAGACCCTTTAACTCAGAGTTATAGTCCTTGATTAGTTATGTTGTATGCATATAGAGTAAAAATCGTTTTTGCACTTCTTCTCTGCAACTAATGGCTGGAATTCAACGAAACTTTATGGGAACCTTCAATACCAAGAGGAGATGTGCATATCGTCAGCTTGTTCCGGTCAGACACTTTAACTCAGAGTTATGGCCCTTGATTTGTTATGCAGTATGCAAATGGAGTAAAAATCGTTTCCGCGCTACTTCTGTGCAAATACTGGCTGGAATTCAACGAAACTTTATGGGAACCTTCAAAACCAAGAGGAGATGCGCATGACGTCAGCTTGTTCCGGTCAGACACTTTAACTCAGATTTATGGCCCTTGATTAGTTAATTAGTATGCATACATCTCATTGGCATTTCCAGATATTACTATTTAACACAAAGTTATGGCTCTGTTATTGCCCTGAATATTATCAAGTTAAAAGAATATTACTGTTTATGCCTTGATTAATATATAAATAAAGCTGTTGTGTTAATAAAAACCAGTACTCGGCGGGGGATGTATTAATTCAACGAATTTGCTTGTTAGCTCATTAGAACCGAAGGTTCAGGGTGAGCTATTATTACTATCAAAGTGGGACATTCAGCGTAATGCGTCAAAAATCGTCTTCTTCTCTGAAACTGCTGTGAAGATTTACTTCAAACTTGGTCTGTAGCGCATCCTTGTGACTGTCACACTTAAATTTGCTCATGTCATTTCAATTGGCCCCTTTTAGGTCACCAGAGCTAAAAATAGAAAAATCTTTTAACATCTTCTTCTGAAGCACTAATTGATGGATGATCACCAAACTTTGTCCGTAGCTTTCTTGGTTAGTCTTTTATCAAGTTTGCTCATATTAATTTGATTGGCTCCTTTTAGGATTCTCTAGGGCTGAAAATAGAAAAACCATAAGACATCTTCTTCTACAGACCTAATGGATGGATGAGCACCAAACTTTATTTGTAGCATTCTTTGGTAGTCTTTTAGCAAGTTTGCTCATATTTATTTGGTTGGCCCCTTTTTGGGGCTGCTAAAGCTAAAAATAGAAATACCTTTAAACGTCTTCAGTTCTACAGAACTAATTGATTGATAATCACCAAACTTTGTCAGTAGCATTCTAAGGTAGTCTTTTATCAAGTTTGCCAATATTAATTTGATTGGCCCCTTTTAGGGGTCTCTAGAGCTAAAAATAGAAAAACCTTTAGACATTTCTTCTACAGAACTAATGAATGGATGATCACCAAACTTTGTCTCTAGCATTTTGGGGTAGTCTTTTTTCAAGTTAGCTCATATTAATTTGATTGGCCCCTTTTAGATTTCTCTAGATCTAAAAATAGATAAACCTTTAGACATCTCATTAGACAGAACTAATTGATTGATGATCTGTAGCATTTTGGGAAGTCTTTTATCAAGTTTGCTCATATCTATTTGATTGGCCCCCTTTTAAGGGCTGCTAAAGCTAAAAATAGAAATACATTTAAACATCTTTTACAGATCTAATTGATGGATGATCAGTAAACTTTGTGTATAGCATTCTTTGGTAGTCATTTATCGAGTTTGCTCAGTTTTATTTGATTGGCCCCTTAAAGGGACTACTTGAAATAAAAATAGAAAAAATAGAAAAAAAACTTTGAACAGCATTTCCATTTACTACAGAAGTAATTGATGGATGATCGCCAATCATTGTCTGTAGCATTCTTTGGTAGTCTTTTATCAAGTTTGCTCATATTAATTTGATTGGCCCTTTTAGGGGCTGCTAAACCTTAATTATAGAAATACCTTTAAACGTCTCCTTCTACAGAACTCATTTATAGATGATCACCAACTTTTGTCTGTAGCATTCCAAGGTGGTCTTTTATGAAGTTTGCTCATATTTATGGATTGGCCCCTTTAAGACCCCTAAAGGTAAAAATAGAAAAACCTTTGAACATCATTTCCCACTGAAATAATTGATAGATGATCACCAAACTTTGTATGTAACATTCTTAGGTAGTCTTTTATCAAGTTTGCTCATATTTATTTGATTGGCACCTTTAAGGCGTCGCTAAATCTTACAATTTTACCTTTAAACGTCTCCTTCTACAGAACAAATGGATGGATGATCACGAAATTTTGTTAGTAGCATTCTAATGTAGTCTTTTTTTAAGTTTGCTCATATGAATTTGAATGGCCCCTTTTTAACTAAAACTAGAAAACCTCTGAACATCATCTCCTACTGAAATAATTGATGGATGATCACCAAACTTTGTCTGTAGCATTCTTAGGTAGTCTTTTATCAAGTTTGCTTACATTAATTGATTGGCCACGTTTAAGCTAAAGCTTAAATACCCCAGGTCATCATTTCTTTAATTATTTTTAATGATATTCTATGCTCAAATTTAATATAAAAAATATTGACAAGGCAGTTGTTTCTTGTGAGCGACTCAGGACCATCATGGCCCTCTTTTTTGTTTTTTTTTGTTTGTTTAGCCAAAGAAACATTGAATTGAATATCAGTGTTGCAATAAGTCTTATAGCCAATTTACTACAGTTATAACTGGTGGCACTATATAAAAACGACTTGGTTTATAATCTCACAACCTTCACCTTTCTGACATTCTGAGACCCAAACAAATTCAGCGCCTTTTGTGCTTTGATTTTTCTTCTTTAATCACGTGGAGTGTTAGAAATAATATGTCCATACATCGATTGTCGCTACAGACTAGAATAGCTTGTTCTGTTTACGGTGGTAATAAAGCTTTGTCGAATTTCCGCTCAACAGTTACCATAAGAGCTAGAGATTCTCGTCTGTGGCCGTGTTTGAAACCCCTCTTTTATTTCATGCTTTCCAGAGTTCAATTGTAATATATCAGATGATTATATTCTGATAAACCACAAATGAAATTTATAAAATATAATTTTCACTGTAGCTAGCCGAACTATATTAGAATGCGGATGAAAACAAAATCATAACTAAATGGAATAACATGCAGAAATAAATGCCGTCATGCGTAAATTTTGCTTCTTTAGGAAAAGAAAGTCGATGTTACCATACATCATGTTAAAAATGTAACAAAGTTAGAGAAATTGAACAGAACTGTTTTTCAAAATTGTTGATGTGACGTCATGATGTGATGACGTCAAAAAGGAGAATACGCGACGTTACGCGGCAACTAAAAAATACTTAAAATCACTTAAAAAGCATGAAATAAAAAGAAAATTTATTTGTTTTACATATTAGATTGAAATATATTTCATTCGTGAACACCAGCTATTATATTTTCACTCGTGGCTTAGCCACTCGTGAAAATATTGCATCTGGTGTTCACTCAGTGAATTATATTTCAATCTTACATGCAAAACAAACAAATATCCTCTATATATGCAAGAAAAAAAGTAAAACTTCGAAAGCGATGTATAAAATATGCTCTAACACGAGAGTGTCACGGTAGAAATGCAAGAGTTAATTGCTAGAAAAATCGCATGCCTTGAAACAGTTAATTGCACATACTTGACAAAAAATGTGTTACAGTACAACATACATTCAATCTCTAGTCGATTACTCTTTATCGAGTTCAACATCTGACTTTAACCACTCGGCCACAGACACCCATATGCTTACTTTATAGCTACCAATACACATGAGTGTACTCAATCGCCGCTAATAGATAGACTTAATCATCAAGATTACCAACATTTCCTGACAAAATCAGCCTTATAAGCTAAGCATATGTATTCGTTTGGATGTACATACAATTGAGACGAAACTCGATTTGCATAGTATCCGATCTGAAACTTATCAGTTTAACATTTACCCAGTGGGAAAGTTCCTGTCGGGATTCGAACTCATAGCGGATGTTGGCGCGCCGTAAAAGAAAGCCAAACATTGCCCATTAAGGTCAAATAATTGAAATTTACTTAAAGTATCAAAACAAAAGGACACACACAACAAAACTATTCTGATATGATTTTGACATTAATTGAAATTTTCTTAGATTGGCATAACTTTGTTATTTTCATTCATACTTGGAAAAAAGAACACATGACAAAACCGACATGTTGAATTATTCTGATATGATATTGACTTACCTTTAAGCCAACTTTTTAATTTGCTTAAATTTGCCATAATTTTGTTATTTACAGTTTTATTTACTGACCTTATATGTCCTTGACGGTCAATGACAAATTATTGAAATTAATAGTTTTTGTTTAAGAAAGAAGAAACCCCCGCTAGGCAGAGGTTCTTGTTCTTTTGAAAACTTGATTATGGACCAGCTTGCAAGATGCTAAGATGTTACACAAACAGTGTTGTTATATCCGTTATACAATGTGTGAATGATAAGTAACGGTTCTCCTTTTTGACGGCCACAAAAATGCAAATGTGACAAATAAAGTACCTTTAGAGAAGACAATTTATAGTCCTGGACGCCTTCCGGAGCATCCAATCGTATACATGTATTTACTGCTCATCCTGAATCTTTGATTCCGGTGAGCTTAACACATTACGAAAGGTCTCTGTAGATGAATGAAATCTTGAACATTTTCAATACAGAAGGGAGCGGATAATCTCTTATTGTTCATAGTTGTATTAGAATTTACGGTTAAAAGTGCATTTACAGAACATGCAAAACAGAAAAATATGAAGAAAAAATGTGTAAATTGTTTGATTTTTTTTTATTATTTCATATTATTGACACCTTATTCACTAATAGTTCACAGTCTTGATTTTTTTAAATGTCAGTAACCTTTCTGTTCTTGATGTAGTCAGAAAGTTTTGGAGTGGCCATTACACGTTCTCTATGTGCTTTAAGTTTAGGAAACTTGTCTAGAAGTGTGGGGTGTTGATGTAATGGCGTGTCAAATGCGTTGAGAACAGCAAGATCAGCAAGTGTCAGCTAAAATAGAAAAAGAAGTAATCCACTACATATACACACTGTGAAAATATTTATCAACAGAGATGATTTTTTTCTGTTATAAATAATTTGTGTTGTCTTTATGACAGCTTGAAAAAGGGGTTAAAGAAAGAACGATCTTGGTTGTATACATAAAAAGTGACTATCATGTTTACATAAATTTTGTGAAAGCATCTTTCTCGAGTGATAAAATGACAAATGTTCTAAGACTTCCAAACTTTTCTTACAATTAAGATAATCCGGAGTTATGTACACTGTATATTGTTTGTAACAGTATAGCAAACAAAACGTTTTTATACCCCATCATCAAAATGTGGGGGCTATAATGGATTCGCTTTGTCGCGTCTGTCCGTCCGTCGGTCGGTCGGTCCGTCTGTCTCCATTTTCGTGTCCGCTCTATAAATCCTATACCAATGGAAGGATTTGCTTCAAACTTGGCTCAAATGTTCACCTCAGCAAGGGGATGTGCAGAACCCATTTTGCCCATGTGTCAGCTCAAAGTCAAGGTCACAATTGAAGGTCAAATATCAAACAATCAAAAATAAGACAGTATGTCGTGTCCGCTCTGTAACTCCTACACTTATTGAAAGATTTTCTTCAAACTTGGCTCAAATGTTCACCTGAACAAGGGGATGTGCAGAACCCAAAATGCCCATGTGTCAGCTCAAGGTCAAGGTCACACTTGAAGGTCAAATATCAAACAATGAAATATTAGACAGTATGTCGTGTCCGCTCTGTAACTTCTACACTACTTGAAAGACTTTCTTCAAACTTGGCTCAAATGGTCACCTCAACAAGGTTATGTGCAGAACTCATGTTACCCTTTTACCGGCTTAAGGTCAAGGTCACACTTGAAGGTCAAAAATTAACTTGGAAAATGTTCTAAAATTTTAACATGTATTTGAATACTTCTGAAACTAGAAAAGGTGTTTGCTTGAAACTTAAAATATATATGAAGTGTCACAATTAAGATATGCAGGTCAAGTTTCATAACTCGTATGCCACTTTTTAAGTCTTCAAATTTACATTAATCAAATATTAGACCATATGTCGTGTCCGCTTCATAAATCCTATACTAATGGAAAAAATTTTCTTCAAACTTTACTCAAATGTTCACCTCAACAAGGTTATGTGCAGAATCCATGTTACCTTTGTGCTAGCTAAAGGTCAAGGTCACACTTGAAGGTAAAAAATTGACATGAAATTTTCTTAAATTTTAACATGTACTTGAATATTTCTGAGACTAGCACAGTTGTTTGCTTGAAACTTAAAAGATATATGAGGTGTCACAAATAAGATAAAGGTCAAGTTTCATATCTCTGTATTGCATTTTGGCAAAGTTATGCCCCTTTTTAAGTCTTTAAATTTACATACATTCAATACTAGATATGTTATATCCGCTCTATAAATTTTTTACTAATGAAAGGATTTTCTTCAAACTTTACTCAAATGTTCACCTCAACTGGGCAATGTGCAGAACCCATCTTACCCTTGTGCCAGCTTAAGGTCAAGGCCACACTTGAAGGTCAAAAATTGACTTAGAAAATGTCTAGTACATTGGGAAAATGAAAGATTATCTGTAACTGTTTCGAACATGATTTATACTTTATACCTGTACAATAAGTCTTTTTTTACCAGAGATAATTTCCTTTTATGTATATATATTTGTGCTCTTAACAACCTTTCCAAGTCGTCTTCTGTCAAGGACATTGGTGGGGGTATGAATCGCATTCAGCGATAGTTCTAGTTTCGAGAAGTGCAGTGTTTGAGCAAAATTTCTTAAATTAACCTTTGGCAATCATTTCATCTCGACTTAAGCAATGATTTAAGTTTAAGTATTGACTGAATATCGAACAGTAAATCATACGAATCTGCATTGGTCGCATTGGTAGATTATGATACAACTCTGGAACCAATTAAGTTTAACAGTCAGCTTTAATGCTTGCCCCTTTATTTTTCTTCCGAAAGTATTTATGGAACATTCAATAGAAAAAAGCTGGCATAATTCGCCATTTTCTTGCACGTTACATAAACGCCTCAGTAACAAAACATATTCTCGGCTGAGATATGTAAATAATACGAAATTACGTTTTGTGCATGAATCGATTTTCACTTTAATACTGGACCTTTGTTAGGAATGAACAAAACATAGAAAATGTCCTTACCGAATTTCCGACGAAAAACTTTCCTCCGTTTTGATCTAATGCTTTTTCAAATAATCCACAAAATTTTGGAAATACTACTTCTGCCAAATTCTTCTGAAGTTCTTTCTGCAAAATAAAAGTTAAAAAAGAGATATTCGTTATCGGTAAATTATTATGAGCACAATCAAAATACTTGACTAATGTCATCACTGTAATTTTTTTTTTGATTCGGTAAATTTATTGTCGCATTTCGCTTGCACATATCTGCACTGCCATTTGAAAACTGAGTTATTTTATTCATTGGGAAAATCATAGTTACAGCAGTTACTCTGTTCCAGAGGAAAGACCTAAGCATTGTAATTGCTGGCGCAGGGAATAGAATCTGCGTTGTAACTTACAAAATGCCCTTTCTATGCAATGAAAGGTGTTATTCACAATATACAATGTAGTCCGTTGTTTAAATATTTATTGAACAGAGTTCATGTCACTTAAAATTAATAAACACATTTCACAAATATTACCTTCTTTTCTTCGTCCTTCTCAAAAAATACTTTAACTATCTCTGTAAACATATCTTCAACGAGTCCCATATACTGGTCTACAAGAGCTTGTTCCCAGCTATCTTTACCGGCTAAATCTGGAAATGTAAATTAGACGTCTTTGTAAAGCATTGTTCTGAGCGCGGTGTAATATATATAGAAAGGGCATGCTGTCCATGATTTACTGGGAAACTATCCTTTTCGTGTCCGAAATTTCGGAACCATTATAAAATCGACTTTAGTGCTTATAAGAAAACATTTACAAAATTAAATTTGCCAAGTCTGGCGGAGACGCTTGAATAATATAATTTTGTAAATGCGTATGCAGGATAACCACATTACTGTTTGAAATCAGTTTTTAAACTGTCGATTTACTTTTATATCTGTTTGTCAAGATATAAGGTATACATGTAATTAAATAAAGAGCTGTGCCCACTTACCGAACTCTCTAGCGGCATATCGTGCAATTGCTCCACTTTGTGCTAGCTTTTTACCGTCAACATCTAATACAGGCATCTGGCCGAATGGGGTTGCTGAAATAAATAAAATAGTTTTTCTATTCCGTACAGTATGGTATGTCCAGTTCGCTTTTAGTCTTGATTTGATGTAAACATAGTTTATTGCCAAAAAAAAAACATGCATACACGTAAAGACAGTTACAATACAATGACATGACATATTTGGCAAAAAGTGTTGACCCACAAGTTCTCTCAAGATTACTCTCCTGCGCATCGGTCGAATGTTCCACTATCGCTCACTGAAGTAACGGGAGTGTATTCAGTAAGCTGCGAAGGTGGCGTATCTCAAGATTAGCAACGGGTCTTCCCTGATGCATTAAGTTACAATAACATATTTTACAAAAATGACTATCAGTTAGATAGAAGTTAAAAATCACACATATATAGTACTTGGCTTTCAAAAAAAAATTTAGGTAAGAAAGAACAATAAAAATGATTGAGTGTACATGTTCTCTAGTTTGAATAATATTGAACAATGTTTTTAGTCTTCTTTTCGTTTCACTACATAAAGATATCGTATAAAGACGATATAGGTGTAAGGTAGAGAAAGGTTTTGTGTTATATAGTAAAACTTCTTTGCCATAACATAATGTACCCATTGTATAACTA
The DNA here is from genome assembly GCF_026571515.1 of Ruditapes philippinarum. Lineage (NCBI taxonomy): Eukaryota > Metazoa > Mollusca > Bivalvia > Venerida > Veneridae > Ruditapes > Ruditapes philippinarum. The sequence goes on along the minus strand of NW_026858697.1, from coordinate 41,056 downwards.
CTGCTTAGAACAAGATATGTAATGCCATGAAATGTGGAAGTCAGTAAGGGTCATCGCTTATGAATTATACTATGCGAATATCGGAAAGTCTCGAAAGAACGATGGAAAACACGATAATAAAGATGATTAATTTTTCGCCTTATTGACAAGTCATGTGTATTTGCATTTTGTTTCTTTTTCTTTGCGGTTCTTTTTTCTTCCTGTAACAGAATTTCGTTGTTTTCGCATTGTTCAAAAACTAGAAACTAGACTGTGCGTGCACATCTCATTCTGCATATTAATTAAACTAATGTAGATAATGTGTGTAAAGTGTCACTGACTCTTCTTACTACGATTAATGCATTGCCGACGCAGACATGTTTGCTTACACAATAGATAACTGGTATCTTAAGTATCCCAGTAGCTTTGTGTAGAAGTTTGATGATTAAATACATTCCTTTATTTAGCCGTAACAACTTTTAATCCTGAAGTTTACAGGATTGACTTGTTCTACAAAATGACCAGTTATTTACGCAATGTTTAATATATCAGTACTACGGAACGATTTTTTTTTTAATTTGAACTATTCGTCGATTCTTTATTATTTTTTATTCACTTATGACAAAATTCATAAGAATATGGCTAAATTCGATGATATAAATACATGTATATATCAAGTACGCGTACTGCGATCATCAGAAGTTAGTCGGAAGGACCGAAAAGTTGCAAAATGACCGGAAAGTTGCATTTAATATTAAAAAAAGAAAAAAACCCAATACAAAAACAAACAAACAAAATACTACTCACATTCCTTTCGTGATGGCCAATCTTCTCTAGCCACTCTGTCATCTTCAAAATCTCTACCAGCTGCATGGAACACGTATCTGACAAGTTCTCCACGACCTCGTACATCAAAGTAGGAGTATTTGTAGGTTGGCATTTTCTTTTTGAGAATTGCGAATCTTCCTGAAACGAACTATCGATTCAGATATAGGAATATGAAATGTACGTTGATCTTTTGGTCTTTTTTCATACTATTTTTTGTATAGTAAATTTATAGCTTATCATATGTGGTGCAACTAAGGAATTGTATAACAAAATGACATTTAAATAAAAAAAGGTAAGCACGCCCGTTTTCAAACATAATGACTATTAAGAAAACCAAGAAAAGAGCTATCAACTCAAAATGAAATGTTCAGTATGCAAAATTTTTGCTTAAACTACTTAGTGGTTATTTTGTTAATTAGTCAAGTTATATTCAAATGAACACGACAACGTGCCAAATTTTAACACAAAAATCAAGTCTGATACGATGGGAAGAGTAAAGAGTAAACTCACCTATAAATCAAATCCAACTGAACTGGTGACTGATGCTGACTTGAGTAACTGATTATAATATATATTGAAGTATTTATGGTAATGTTACAGTTCTAATTCTTGACCATCTAGGACATTCGATTGTACGTGCTTAGAGATATAAATACGGCTAATGAATGGGACGCTTAGTATACTTCCGGTAAAAAAGTCAGTGCACATTGTTTTGAATCTTAAAATTGATTTAAAAGTTATAGTATGAAAATAAAATTCTACTTCAACCAATTTCACGCTTTTAGTCTTGATTTGATTTAAACATATTTTATTGCCAAAAAGAACACATGCATAGACGTAAAGACAGTGACAATACAATGACATGACATATTTGGCAAAAATGTTGGCCCACAAGTTCTCTTAACATTAGCAATAAGTTACAATAACATATTTTACAAGAATGACAATCAGTTAAATAGAAAAAACAAAACTCACACATATATGAGCCGCGTCACGACAAAACCAACATAATGGGTTTGCGACCAGCATGGATCCAGACCAGCCTGCGCATCCGCGCAGTCTGATCAGGATCCATGCTGTTCGCTATCAGTTTCTCTACTTGTTATAGGGTATGTAAGCGATTAGCATGGATCCTGATTAGACTGCGCGGATGCCCAGGCTGGTCTGGATCCATGCTGGTCGCAAACCCATTATGTTGGTTTTGTCGTGACGCGGCTCATATAGTACTTGGCTTTCAAAAAAACGTAAAAGATTTTAGGTAAGAAAGAACAATAAAAAATGTTTGGGTGTACATGTTCTCTAGTTTGAATAGTATTGAACAATGCTTTTATTCTTCTTTTCGTTTCAATGTACAAAGACATCGTATAAAGACGATAAAGGTGTAAGGTAGAGAAAGGTTTTGTATTATATAGTAAAACTACTTTGCCATAACATAATGTACCCATCGTAAAACTACTGCTTAGAACAAGATACAATGCCATCAGTAAGGGTCATCGCTAATGAATTATACTATGCGAAAATCGGAAAGTCTCGAAAGAACGATGGAAAACATGATAATAAAGATGATTCATATTTCGCCTTATTGACAAGTCATGTGTATTTGCATTTTGTTTCTTTTCCATTGCGTTTTTGTTTTTCATTCTAAACAGAATTTCGATGTTTTCGCGTTTGTTTTCGTATTTTAAAAACTAGACTGTAAATGCACATCTCATTCTGCATATTAGACTAATGAAGATAATGTTTGTAAAGTGTCACTGACTCTTCTTACTACGATTAATGCATTGCCGACGCAGACATGTTTGCTTACACAATAGATAACTGGTATCTTAAGTATCCCAGTAACTTTGTGTAGAAGTTTGATGATTAAATACATTCCTTTACTTAGCCGTAAAAACTTTTAATCCTGAAGTTTATAGGATTGACTTGTTCTATATAATGACCTGTTATATACACAATGTTTAATAAATCAATACTACGGAACGATTTTTCTTTAAATTTGATCTATTCGTCGATTTTTTATTATTATTTATTCACTTATAACAACATTCATAAGAATATGGCTAAATTCGATAATATAGATATAAATCAAGTATACGCGTACTAATACGCATCGGAAGTTGGAGGAAGGACTGGAAAGTTGCATTTTATATTTGAAAAAGAAAAAAAAAAAACATTACACAAACAAACAAACGACGAAATACTACTCACATTCCTTTCGTGATGGCCAATCTTCTCTAGCCACTCTGTCATCTTCAAAATCTCTACCAGCCGCATGGAACACGTATCTGACAAGTTCTCCACGGCCTCGTACATCAAAGTAGGAGTATTTGTAGGTTGGCATTTTCTTTTTGAGAATTACGAATCTTCCTGAAACATATTGATTCAGATATAGGAATATGGAATGTACGTTGATGTTTTGGTTCTTTTTTACTATTTTGTTTAGTAAATTTACAGCTTGTCAAGTATGGTGCAACTTAGAAATTGTATAACAAAATGACATTTAAATAAAAAAGGTAAGCAATTTTACATGCACACCCGTTTTCAAACATAATAAATGACCATAAAGAAAACCGAAAAAAAGAGTGATATGTTCAATATGCAAAGTTTTTTTCTAAAACTACTCTCTGATTATTTTGTTAATTAATCAAGTAATTATACTTTGAACACGACAACATGCCAAATTTTACACAAAAATCAAGTCTGATATGATGGGAAGAGTCAAGAGTAATCTCACCTATAAATCTAATCCAACTGAACTGGTGACTGATGATTACTTGAGTAACTGATTATAATATATATTGAAGTATTTATGGTAATGTTACAGTTCTAATTCTTGACCATCTAGGACATTCGAGTGTACGTGCTTAGAGATATAAATACGGCTAATGAATGGGACGCTTAGTATACTTCCGGTAAAAAAGTCAGTTCACACTGTTTTTGAATCTTAAAATTGATTTAAACGTTACAGTATGAAAGTAAAATTCTACTTCAACGAATTTCACATGCACACGTGTATAAGTCACGAAACATACAGTGTTTGAAATGTGTAAAAGATATTTGCTATAAGGTCTACCCAATGCAATATTTTTGAGTGGTGATTTTAAATGCAACACATAAAATTTTCTATTTATTTAATATTTTTAAGTTGTCTAAAGTCACTTTTACTTATTTTCGCGGAAATCTTACATCACATTGTCCACGTTGAAACGAAATTCTGTAAAGATTTCTCTCTTTTTTTTAAACCTACATTTCTTTAATTGAATTGTTCAAATATGTAGTTCGGTAACTGTAAAGTTATGTTTTGATAAAAGAATTTCTATGAAAAACATGTAATACTATGTAGAGGGCATTGAATAAGTGTAGTTTTAACTAAATCTATTGAACTCGTTGAATAAAATCATAGTATGCAGCCTCTACACGACTATAATATTCTTTTTATCTCATACCCAAAATAAGAACTATTTTCAATGAAAAAAGAGTTACTTTTTCATTGACTCGCATATAGTGTATCATTTAACGCGTCTTTACGCTATGTATAAGCAAATGACGTCTCGTCGGGCGTGCAGTTACGGTTTAACGGAGTCGCAAAAGCGGCACGGGTATGTGATATAAAATCCTGCGACCTTATATCATTGACCTATATTATAATTGACGACCAAAATTTGTTCTGCAGTGTAAGTCGAGACAGCTTTTACTCCTAACTAATAATGACATACATTTACTTTACACACTATACTAATATTTGAGGTACAGATAAAGTTATTCAAATAAACGACTTACGAGTACGACATTACAACCTCTGTTATCTAAAATCCTGAATGAATTGAAATTTCATTGGACCATATACTATCAAGTTTGTACAGCATATAGCCATATATAAACTATATGAAGTCAAGGTCATATAGCCAGACTATATATCAGCATGTAGTCAAAATACAAGAAAGGTAAACCGTTTCTTTCTATTGCATTAAACAGAGACCCAGAAGTGAATCTACGGCAGTAACAATTTATATAAAGATAAATTATCGAACATGAATTATTAGTGCGATATGAGTGCGCCCTACGAGTTTCAACTCAGCTCCCATTACCTTGGATTTTTTTCGAATAACTTGACTGGTAGCACATATATGATAACCAAAGACATACTAGCTTACTCTACAACAATTACGACCAGGTAGCTGGACGAAAAAAACAAAACAAAACAAATCGAGACTAGCCTAGAAAACGTATGTTTTTCTTGACTTATTATTTTCAAAACAACTTGCTCATATGGAAAAATGGTGTCATTTCCGATTCAAATTCTAACTAAGTTAATTATTCACATGACAAGTCGTTCGTTATCTTAATGATCAACATTATTTTTTGTCCAATCACATTGCAGTATTTTTCAAATTTCTGCTAAGTCTAACTTTGGTTAATGAACTAAATAAAATTCACTTAATCAGTCGTCTAACCAGTCTAACTAATTTCAATAATGCATTATATAAATGAGGAGTTAGAGGTGTGGTTTGCACTTTGAATTGTAAAATATCTAGGTTAGGCGGAATTTCAACTCAACACTTTGGCTTCAAAACAATGCCAACGTAAAAAAATTAGGCGAGGTCAGGTGTTTCTAAATGTGAGGATACAATCAAATTTATAACATAGTTAATACATGTGGGGCACGCAGAGACAAATGATTACAAAGTAACTTTTTTATATCCTTTTAACTCAAAGAAATATGTCTGTTATAAATTGCTGACTGTTTTGAGCTTAATATTTTCTAGAAAAAGTAACCAAAGCATTATTTTCTTTCAGTTGATAGGAATGAACTGCATTAACAGTCCTTGATATTAGGAATACAATGATTACATTTTTTGGCTGGAAAACTCATTGTAAATGGACCCCTCCACTTGTAAACCTAAATTGACACACAGAAAAAAAAATAAAAAAGTGAACTGTTTTTCAATTGAGCAAACAAATAGGGATTTTAAATATAAGTGAATAACTTGAAGCTAATAACGAATTTGTATCAATCAATTAATGATCTCTGATGTATTTTCTCACATTTTCCATTTATTTTAAAAGGATGTACACATTTCATTAACTCCATTGTTTTTACCTTATTGCATCGTGTTCCTCGCAAATCATATATAGTTTAAATAACAAAATTTCTTGAAAAATGTACTGAAAACTGTTGGCGTTATGGAAAATATTCTTCGCGGTTACACGCCGCTAAAATTAAAAGCGGCCCCGAAAAAACGCTCAGGCGGTCACGATATTTTTGTCATTATGCTGACGCCGTCTATGACACTTAAATGAATAAAGAAGGAACCTATTTAAATTAGGTATAATATACATGTAGTAAGATAGTTATTTCCACCTACCCCCGTACGTATTGCATGTATAGATACAGTATCACGGTTGTCGGCGTATTAAACTGATGTTTGGTTTTTTAATTCCATATATAATATTATGCGTACAGTTACACAAAGCATTTTTTTCTTCATTTGCATTTGAAGAAAAAGTAGTTTTTTTTTTCTAAATTGCTATCACTTTTTGACTGGTCCATGTGGTCATGGTTTAGTATATTTGCGTGACTTTGCGATACACTTTGTTTAAAAGTTGTTTAATGGCGGGAGGATTCAATATGTTCTTTGTGCTAGCAGATATAGAGAAATAGGGCTTTTATATGTCATTAATTTAAACTGTTCAAGAACAAGTTGAAAGATACAAAAACATTTATATTGGCAGGGTTTCCGCTGCAATCGCCAATTCCACAAGTGGCGAAAAAAAATAAGACCTACTGCCCTGCTTATTCAGCAGCTCCTCGTTATTCGAATTTCGCTTATCTCGGCTGCTCAATAAAAGTTCGAGATATCTAAGGTCAACTGGATGTTGTATGTTTTAGGACGTTCACTATCGTTTATCATAGTATCATACTGTATAGTTATGTCTTGACACATATTTAAACAAACTATATACATGTATGAAAGTATGTTAATTTTACATTTTACACAAAAATACAACGTTAAAAATCCCGTTCAGACATTTATTTGATTGATGAGTTTGTCACGCTCCGTGAATCAAACTCAATTGATACATCAACATGACACTTATTGACAATTAATGACGTCATGCCATTAACGTATTTTAGACAATCATATATTAGGTCAGCGTAGTTTTGATTTGACATCTTTGGTAACTTAACGTCATAATATTATATTGATTTTTAATGTTAGTATGTAAATTTAATCTTACATATAAAACAAGAATAATTTTGAGTCGCTCACATCTTAGCCAGTCAAAATATTTGTTTAAGTCATAAAGTTCTAGTAGTTCAACTCAAATTCACCTAAAAGACACAGACATTTGGGGTTTGGAGCTCAAAACGCCTTTAAAATCCAAATAAAATGCATATTTGTCAATCCCAGCACATGTACTGATCATATATATCAAAAAAAAACTTAATATAAGCCGTTTTGAAAAAATTTCATATTTCAACATCTATTATAATTATAGATGTTGAAATATGAAATTTTTTCAAAACGGCTTATATTAAGTTTTTTGATATATATGATCAGTACATGTGCTGGGATTGACAAATATGCATTTTATTTGGATTTTAAAGGCGTTTTGAGCTCCAAACCCCAAATGTCTGTGCTAAAAGATAGCCCGTCGTCCAATCGCAATATGTCCTTTCATTCAAGAAAAATACACGGAGAGTACAAATATGAAACAATTGTACGTTAAAGCACACACACAAAAGTTTTGGGGTAAAATTAGAAAAAAGGCACACACAACGCAATTATCAATGATTTGTGGATTTCTCGTATAAGCCTAATAAACAAGTCTGGGGTTAGCACATACAGTATTTTGGTATACTACTAACAAACGCTGTTTTCAAAAAAGTCTTACCCCCTTTTATATGTATCAGTAATTTCTTGATAACCCGTTGTCAAAGTCGATTTATTTTTTATTTATTTATTTATTTATTCATTTATTTATTATCGTTACATTGATGAAATCATTCTTTTTTTTATTGTAAACAATTATGTGATAGCATATAAATTTACAGTAGTGATTACACAACATAATTTAAACTTTTACAAAAAGAAGGGTGGTAAAGCAAACCAAATAGAATAAACAAAATGACGAGAACAAACAATGATATGGTTTGTTGTTAATAGTTCATATAAAAATTACTGGATTAACTTGTAGGTAAATCTATCCCGACATGTAACAAAAATATTTATTTGATGTCTAACTTGTTTGATTATGTTAAGTTTACAGACGCTCATATATCACCTCTCCGTTAAAGATAATAAAATAAGTTCTTAAGTTATCATTTCCGTTGCTGGTACCGTAAATGTCCCTAATCACAATTTCGTTATCTTACAGGACACGCGTATCTTTGTCTACGCAATAAAGTTGCCATGAAGAAGTACGAGATTGTTGCATAATCGCATTAATTAATGATACTTACAAGTGTGAATTATAAATTTTATTACCGTTTGTCTGGTTCCCCTCCAATGTCGGTTTATGAACAGAACGGAACAGAACATAAGTTTATTAATAAATCGTATGCGAACAGCATATTGATTAAACAATAATATTTTACATGCATGCATAAAAGTATGTAATGAGAGCATATACAATAATGAATCAATGTATCAAAGATAAATACAAAGTCTACATATTTTCGATAGATTTGAGATATTCGGCTTTGCTATTTCTGACTATTCATATACAATTATGATAATGAAAATGTCAAACTTGGTAATTGTTATTCATTATGACACAGTATTTTAAGTTAAGTATTTTAATTAACTATTTGTATTTAAGAGAGTCTTTCTTTCTTCAAATGCTTTGATTAGATATTTTGCCAGTCTGTTATAAAATTTGCACATCACTGGATGATAATAAATCAATGAATTTAATCATATTTGGCCTTGTTCTGTACCAATGTGGTATATACTGTCTTCTAATGTTATTATACACCGGACATTCTAATATGAAGTGGAATTCATCTTCTATTGTTCGTTGAAGACATAATTTACACAGACGCTCGTTCCTAGGAATGTTCCTATGCCTACCTTGTTCAATTTCAAGGCAATGAGAGGACAAACGTATTTTTGTTATTACATTTCTATATTTCTTATTTTCCATCAATATTAAATAATCTGCCATTCCAAAGTTTTGTTTAATACTATTAAATAACATGATACTTGGGCTACTTCGCGTACACACTCTCCATTCACTAACATATATGTCATAACATCTTCGTTTGAATATTGGTATAAACGCGTTAATATCTACCGAACGTGGATATAGCCATACTTCCCCAAAGCCACATACATCAAGTAGTTTCTTCACTTTTGAGGCCCAGTTTTGCAGTCCATTTTCAGCTGTTTTTAAGATAGATTCGTACACATTCCATATTATACAGTTCCGTTGTCCGTTGTGTAAAAGTTTCAACCAAAATTTAACAATTCGAACTTTTCTGTTAAGAACTAGTGGATGTCTACCCGTTTCACCGTATATGCCATGGCTATATACTTGTCGATAGTTTCACATTTAGGACTCGCTTAATGAATTTTCGGTGTACACGTTCTATTACTTCTGCGGATGAAAAACCCCATATTTCAGCACTATAACAAAGGATAGAAGTAACATATGCGTCGAATAGGTTGAATTTTATCTTAACTGGCATTTCTATGTCTTTTGTTACCGATAGTAAATTGTTCATGGATTTTATAGCCTTTGATGCAAGGGCATCAATGCCCCGTTTCGCCGAACCATTACTGCTTAGTACGTAGCCCAGATAGTTGAAAGATTCGACGATATCTATCCCGTTGCCGTTATATGTCCATGTTTCGTTATCTCTCACACGCCCGTTACCTTTTTTGAATACTATAATTTTTGTTTTCGTTACATTGACAGTTAATCTCCAATTTACACAATAGTTATATAGCAAATCGAGATGTGATTGCATTCCTTCCGGGGTTTCGCTCAATAGTATGCAGTCATTTATGATACCCTGGGCAGCTGCTAAACCCAATAACCAGTACGCTTAGAAATCCATTTAATTGAAACAGATAACCTTGAGTAAAATGAAAAATTATATTAATGCTAATATGATACTGTCAATAATTATTATAGATATAATAATAAAGATAAAGTAATAATAATAATAAATAGAAGTGATATAAGAAAACGCTTATAATGATGATGATGGTGCCTTATTTGAGCATTTAATAAAAATCGGCAGCAAATCAGTTATTTAACTTTTTTATTACATTTTAATAGTTTATAAAACATGTCAGTTAACCGAAACAACTCTATCAAGTCTTGCAAGATTGAGAACTTCTTTTTTTAACATGACCAACATAGAAATACAAATACGAGTATAAGCTACGCATTACAATCATCTTTCTTTCTTTCATCTTTTCTTTCTTTCTTTCTTTTTTTCTTTCTTTCCTTAATGGTTTGGTCTGGTTTAAAGTCACACTCGAGGATCTTAAGCCCCCGTGCAATTTTCAGGCACGAAAACAGCATCCGAACATCGTTATTTACTGGTTAATGAATCGTGTAAGGTAATTTTCACCAAAAGAGTATCTCTTTTGGTGACACGAGCTATGATTTTAAGGTTAGCTCGGCAGATAGAGGTCACAATATCCTCAGCGTCCTATCAGGTACCAAAATGTTTGAAGCCACCCTAAAAATTTGATAAAACTATGAAAATTAAGCGGAATTCAATTTTAGCAGTTTCCAAGCATGCAAAGGGTTGATTCGGTGCTTGAAAAAGTATATATACCATTCATTATTTCATTTGCATTTCATCAGTATTGTGCATAAAAAATCATATGATATGACAACAAGTGACAACAATAAACGCAATAAAACCTCCCTTTGTTTTACTCCAGTGCAAGTGAATAATTAGCTGTCAAGAAAGACGGATCCGTTCAGGTGAATTTTCGCATTAATTCGTGGGATATTAACGCATGAGTTATTTAATATACATGAACACTATGATTTCCTTTGTAATAAGTTGGCTTTAACGTCTTTGATCAGTTGTGTTTTAATTAGACATAAAAATAACATATTACGAGTATTTTCCAGATGCGTGATACAATTAATAACAAAAAGGAGCAAGTTTATCGTGCTTATCAGTAAATAATATAAGTTTCGTTTTTCGAAAATTTTCGACAAGTTAAATAGGAAAAGATATGTTTGTATAAATGAGAGGCAGTATTTGAACATCTTAACTGACAGTTGAAAGTCATCGTTTTCGGTATTTCGGACTCATTAATTAAAACAACGGTGATATATTGACATTGGAATTTGGTTACATCACCAGGCGCAATTTTTGTTTTCCTTCATTTGAAATACCATACACACTTTCTACTGATAAAGTCAGGACTTTATCAGTATTTTGGTTTGTAATAGTAACAAAATTAATAGAATAGAATCACCGGATTAAGATAATACCGTGACTCATAACCGTTCTGTTATCATTTTCCACTAACTGTCAACTGTGATTTAACATTTAACCTTGTGAAATAAGTACAGTTTTTGTAGGTGTATCTGAACAAAACAAAGATTGATAAAAAATATTTCATTTTTTAAGGGACTGTTCACCTGTTATCAAGCTTAATTGGTTTCGAAATAAAAACGGAACTTTTAACGTGAAATTGTTACAGAAATATTTGAAGAATCTTTAAAGATGGCGGAACTCTGATATGGAGAATCAGAATCCGAACGCAGTACAAAGGAGTGTATTAAAGAAGACACAAAAGAGGTTGAACAGGTTAATTCGCCTACTGATGAAGAATGCACATATATCAAAGCGGGCCAACAGTGACCGAAATGACATATTGGATGAGTTTTTCGCGCGGTCTTTAGCTAGTAAAATGTTTACAAATGGATTTTCTGTCGGACCTTTCGGATTAACAACGCCAGTACCAGATATTTCTGAAAGAGAAACATCTAGTGTGGCACCTACGCCACAAAACGAGTTTGAAGCTTTAGAAGCGGATATGGGCACAATTTGTAATGGTATGTTTTTCATTTTTTAATAAATGTTAATTAAAGTTGTTAACTTCGTTGCTAAATGTTTTATAACAGTCCATTTTGACCATTTTGTCATTATATGAAAATAAGGTAATTTATAAACGACACATTATGTGACCTTTCTTGGATAATACTGTTGAAAAAGGCAATAGGAACTTTTAGCGTCTGCTTGTTTATATGCCCTCTAGCAAAAAGCGCACGTACACAATTTCTTATTTTCAATTCCAAATTCTACAAAGATGTAAAAAAAAAGCAAGTTGATTTTGATTGAGGTAAAAAAAAAAACAATAAAAAAAAACAAAACAAAAAAACGAACAAAAAACAGTAGAGAATTGGACAATATCACGTACTAAATTTTTACTATCATCGTTAACTTTAAAGCAGCAGGCCTCTAGATGCATGCATAATTTCATGAAAAGTTTGAAAATGTATTTAAATGAAGTGAATTTACAAATTAAAACCATAGCAAATTACCAAAAACGTCAAAATATGCAAAATAGCCCTTTCTGCGTTTGTTTAACAGTAGAAATATAGTAACAAATGCCACAAAATCAGCTATTAATCGCACAAAACATGTAAATAATTACTTGAATATTTTGACTTATCTTAAAATTCTAGTACATTTTTCTCAAGTTTAATATTTTAATATATTGGCTCATCTGGAGGAATACAACTTTTAAAGTTTGTAATAAAATATGTTTACAAGTTTCAGCATTTTAAATTAACACATAGCCGACCGTGTTAAAGTTTCTCAAAGTATGAAAAAAATGATGACCTGAGAAGGAATTGTTTTGGCATAATTTTAAACGATTTCAAGAGATATCAACTATTCTGGCATCTTAAAGTCAATAATAATTTATCAGTAGAACTTGAAAAATCCATTAACAAAATGATAGTAAACGACTGACACTTGCCATGTAGTTATCAACCCCATGTTTAACGCCTTATATGATACTTTATTTACCCTTAACATGCTCGAACCAAAAGTTATAAGCATTTGCCGCCAGTATAGAGCCAGGCCAGTCTGCTCATCCGTACAGTCTGTCTAAGCTCTGTACTGTCAATTTTTGTATTTTATATTGAAATCCCTTAAAGTTTGTATGTACTGTTCCAACTTAAAAGCAGGGCAAAATCCATTATACAAAGTCAGCAGATTAGGAGTTCAAAGTGTTGTTTAAAGAAAACCAGGTTTTAAATACTAGAATGGTTTGGCCATATTTGCATATTGGTTCCATACTTCATTTGACTAGGCATAAAGCTTTTAATATAAAAATAAAATTTATATAAAAAATAAATTTTATTTAAGATTAATGGTCCTCCGTGTACGATGGGTGAAAATCGCTGACTTTTGAAATACTTTTCATTTAAGGGTTTAATTGATTCCTGGAAAGTTTTTTGGGGGGATTATTTATATAAGGTATCCATTTAACTAGCTTACATAAGGTGGGTTGATCTACTTTATTGCCTCTTCGTGCATGAAATAATGCACGGGGGGGAGGGGGCACTGAGTTCTTCCTCCGACATTCTCAAAATTAAATAATCTAAATATGATCTTTTTATAGTGAATGCTTGACTTTCTTTAAAACCCCAATCGAATGAAATATATATGATAATACTTGATTATACTTACTTAGCTGTGCAGTTATCATTCATACATAATATATTTAATAAATGTTATAAATAATAAAGATATTGCTAATGTATTATGAAGTGAATAATACCAGTTTACAAAAAAAAAATTCTGATGCAGTGGCGAAAACATAGAAAAATGTAGGACGCGTTGGTGAGTGTGAAAATACATCATTAGTGTCTGCGTAAGTCGTAAATCTGACAACCTCTGTCGTTTTACAACATGTAAGTATTCTCGCCCGAGGCATGCTGGGAAAATTGACACATGTATATAAATAAGAAATCATTGTTTCTGGTATATAATACACTGGTAACATATGTATATATACATAGGCTTTCATTGAGTCATAATTGATGAAATGACGTCAGATTGCTCATCATAATTTATCATTTGTTACTAAAAAATGTATCATAAATTAGTTAGACTTGACTGGTTCCTGTGGCGATATGACATCTGCTGCAGACTTTTTTTATGCTATAGCAACAACAAAATTTTATTTTGGTCGGGGGCCGAGGGTTATCAAGCTCAAACCCATTGTTGTACATGTACTTACAAAGATCCATAACCGAACCCCCTCCCCACCCCCTTTATGTTTTCTGTAATGATTACGAAACAATTCCATGACGTCCATTTCTCTAACTTCTAAGTATTGTGACTCAATATATAACCAATAATGTCGCACTCTATGTAACTTTTTAAAAGTATGATCCTCCAGATATCCGTTCGGCGACAAATGTTTTATTTTTCATCCTCGTAATAACAAATTAGTGCGTGCAACGTTTTTGCTGTTGTTTCATCTTTAACTTACGACATTGTTTTTCGAATAGAAATATGAAAGATTTAAGAACTTTACTTTGTAAACATGTAATTTATCATATAAGCAAAACTTTCTAATCAATATTATAAAATCCACCAATAATCGCAGATTCTACGGACAAATGCAGACCAAGATTAGCTGTACATCGGCACCGTCCGATCATGGTCAGCACTGATCGATAATCAGTCAATATATTCTTATCTAGATATTTTCCTTTAAAACGATGTATGATTTTGTTTAGGCTGAAAGATAGACACGTCCATTGTTAAAAGAACATAAGCTTACACCTACAGTAAAATACTTTGTTGGGCTCCGACGTAAATGACGTTGACGTCATTTCATAAATCAAAAGTATTGCCACTCTATACCGCTGTCTTTCAATGATCGTCTTCCAATAGCTTTTATTTATTGATTTATTTTTTAAATTTTGCTTGTTTTTAATCCGTTTGGTCTCAATAACGCTCTAGATAATATATACTGGCCGCTAATTTAGACTTTATGAGCTATTTACCTCTTTTGACTTGGACCGCATTTCACGTTTTTGGTGAAAAGTTTATGTCATAATCGATAAATTTGGTGAAATCACCTTGATTTTCTGATGACAGCAGGAAACTCGTGACTATACCTCAATGTCAAAAATATACCGCCGCCGGCAACTCGATGATTTCCCGACGAACTATCCAATCGTTTAACTTTGAAAGTTAATGATATGAAATTATAGATATTAATATTATTTTTTTGTCCGTCTTAAGTGAATTGTGGATAAAGATAAAATACTATATTCGGAAATTACTACGTAATTTATTTCGTTAAATTATAGACTGCGGAATTTGAACGTTCTAAAAGATTAACTTAAACAACGTAAAATTAAAAACGTCAATATTTAGCTGCACGGATGAAAATTAAATGACTTACAGTAACAAAAAGTACCAGCATCTTGAAGTATAACAACAACGATAAACAAATTTGAAATAAGCTAGAAAACAGAAAACATAACGTACTAAAACATTAATAAAACAAAGAAAAGTATTTGGATTAATTCGACATTCAGTAAAAAAAGAATATTTTCAAATGAGTTACCAGTTGAATTAAAAATGAAGTTTACGAAAACGTGCTAAAAAAAACACATAAAAACAAGCACTAAGGAACACTACGTAAATAATGGAACCAATTGCACTGGCAAGAAAGGGTAAAAAGAAGAAAGGAAAGGAAAACAAGGACGAAAATACTGATGAAAATATAAAGAATAGACCGGAAAGGAACGATTTTCCACGGTTTCCAACTGAAGTTGATATTATGTTGGAAATAGTGGGCAGAAACGTAGATCTTATACAAACAACTTGTACAAAGGGTAAAAAAAGTAATCAATTTTTACCATCAATCTTATAGTCTATGTTTAATTTGTGCTGGATATATAGAGTGATTCGCAAATCTTCTACAGCACTTGTTTAAGATTAAGTATTTCGGATTGATATATTTTCCTTAAATTTGTGTACCATTTGATGTAGATCAGGTCTAATAATTTCCGTGCAAATTTTCAAATCATTCTTTTACGCAGTTGTTCGCTCACATCGTGCTAAGAATCAACACAAACAACCGATATTCAATGTTATACTGATTATATTTCTTAATTATTCTTTTATCCAATTAAAAGGATTCACTTGACCTATTAAAGAATTTAAGATTCTATTTTTAGACTCAGTGGAGCTCCTTTAACACTTTAGTATCTGAAATGAACAACATCACATCAAAAAGAATACTACCTTTATATATAGATAAACATCTATTCTGGTAGAACATAGTGTTGAATATAATGAACGGATACTGTTGTCGTATATATATGAAACTTTGGTTTTTAAAATGAAGAAAATGTCATTAAAATGCAGATGATAATAAAGTAAGCAAACACAAAAAACAAGTCGGGGTTAACCACATAAAATAACAAGTTTGGAGGGATTTTAACGTATCGACCGAAAAGACGATAGCAATAATAATAATAATAGCATTGGACCATGCTATACAAAACAGACATCTTATTTTTTGTCGTTTTTACGTCATGATTAGGGAAAAATATGCTTTTACTTTTTGCTGTATTATCTCATAAACTTGATCGATAGTTTTTCACTAATTTGAGGGCAGTAATTACTTGTTGGTCAATTTCATTGGCCAGTTATAGCTCAAATCAATTTATTGTTGCCTTAGGCAAGACAGCCACTTCCGTTAATAGAATACACAATTTGCGTTATATTGAAATAATTATAAACCCACAAAATAAACTGTTATGTTTACATTTGACAAGACTTTAAAGTATACGAACTATACAAACGCTGTTTATCTTTTTTCCCGCCTAAAAACAAAAACATAACAAGCCTTTATATGACCACTGTAAAACATTTCCGTTGAAAATAGGGACCGTAGGGACGTGTCCGATGCAAAACAGTAGTTCTGGTACACTTAAAATAAATGTAAAGTTAATTATGCGTGTTTGGACCAAATTACATGTTTTTATTATATAAAAGAAAATGAATAATAAGGATATATGATTGAGTTTACATTATTTTGTATTTATTATCTATTATCAGTTATTACACTGTTTGACATACTGCAAGTTACCAAAGTCCCATGTACTGTAACATTTTTATTTCTATAGATGAAATCCATATAAACAAAATACATGTACATGTTGTTATTTATGACAGTTATTGTCAAGGTAAATGAGCCGCGTCACGACAAAACCAACATAATGGGTTTGCAACCAGCATGGATCCAGACCAGCCTGCACATCCGCGCAGTCTGATCAGGATCCATGCTGTTCGCTATCAGTTTCTCTACTTGTTATAGGGTTTGTAAGCGAACAGCATGGATCTGGATCAGACTGCGATGATGCGCAGGCTGGTCTGGATCCATGCTGGTCGCAAACCCATTATGTTGGTTTTGTCATGACGCGGCTCAAATAATGTCGTGTTCCTTCGAGAGATTCGCGAGATGTTAAGTCTCGACAAACGTGCATATGACCGATCATCTTATTATTTGAAAACAATGTACGTGCACGTCCAGACAGTGAAATTTATACATCGACTTTCACCCAAACGTTAGAACAAGCATATTTTTTCAAACACTATTTTTGTTCTATTTTCAGACATAAGGGGACGGGACAGGGCGTGTTGTAACTCAGCTAGCAAATGTTTCGATGATGTGAAAGGAGTTGTTGATGAGTTAGACAACACACCAGTAGATTCTTTCTCTCTCATGTCGGCATGCAGGTAATATATCATATTCTTTATATAAAAGTAATATTCACATGGTGTCTAGTGTTAACACATTGTCATTACACTGAACATCTGTTTATTTATGTTATATCTTAAAACAAAGCTACATTTTTTTGTTGAATCAAAGTTTAAATTAGCCGTGCACTTTTAGCGATGTTTAACACGTCTAGTTTTATACCAACAATACATTCATATCAGATCATATAACTGATGTTAATTGATCGTTTGTTACCTGTTTTCTATCTTTCAACTGTCCGTCTGAAAATAGCAAAATAAAATGTAGCAATGTTTATGTCCGAATACATTTGATACATGGTTTTTATAGTTCATTGATATGCATGAAAGTGAAAAACTTATATCTACATGTACAAATGTTTGCTAAATCCGCAAAACTCGTTTGAATTAGATCTTGTTTGAACATATCAGTATTTTAACTTATTTAGAAAGCAGTTGAGGTTATTGCCCTTGGCCATATAGATGCTAATTAAATATTTACTCGGCACCGGAAAACGCGAAATATCCCGAAGTTTATCGAACTTTATCGAAGTAATACTTAAAGTTCGAGTCATATATTTGGTCTCAGAGTCGGTATGGTCTTTACTTTTACTTTTCAGAAAAGTAAGCGCAGAGTTGAAAAGAGACAAAGTTTGTGTTCAGCGTTCATTATCTCGTTGTGGCGGCCCGGACAGGATCATCTTACAGAGAAGGTTTGATAACCGTGTAGACAGACTGTATAACCAGTTTTATAAACACTGTAGCAGACGTCCAACAAATGCATCAACCTCCACCACCCAAATAACACCAACTACAACACTAGGAGGTTCTAGAATTTCTGGTATGTCCTCTGAACTAAATTCGCCATCATTCTAGTACAAGTAAACAGGCAACCGTGTATTTTTTTTCATTTATAAAGGCGGTTGGTGTTACATGTATTTGTTAATATTGTAATATTTCACACTGCTGAACCATAAAAACATTTATAGATGGAAATAAATTGTGTTGCAATTTATAAATGACGTCGCTAGTCTAGTAGTGTGTAACCAGCCTTTTTATTGTACAATATCTCTCAGTTACCTCGTAACTACTTTTAAGTCGCCTTTTCTTTGCTGTTTTTTTACATTGTATTCCAAAAAATTAAGAATTCTTTTGCATGTGTGTTCACGTTTAAACATTTGTAAACGCTGCCAGAGATTTTTATTTAAATATTTACAAATGTCATTGAAGGTATAACACGAAAAGAGGAGACCACCCCCGATCCTCATATTCCATCAGCGGTACAGCCCACATCATCATGGACCAACGCATTTCCGGAAGTTACTCCTCATGATCATAGGGGACACAGTCATGGAGGACATACCGTAGGTGGCGCTGAGCATAGCCCCTCTACTTCCGGTGCAATAATCGCCGGGGCGTTAACTGGCGGTATAGTTCTGGGATTGGTTCTTTTCGTGGCAGTGATATTGTGGTGCAAAAACAGACGAGACAAGTAAGTGAGATGAAGGAACGCACATAAATAAATTATAGTTGAAAGTAAATTGAGACGAATGTTTAATTGTTAATAAAAGGAATGCCACAATCATCCAAACCAACCATTTGTAAACTGTAGTGTACAGAAGATAAACTTTATAAATTTAATGTACAGTACATATATCTGAGAAAGCATATTTTAAGAATGTGATTGGTCTGTTCAAGTTACAAGTCTAAAAGGGCATACTGATATATAAATACTCCCACACACACATATATACATTTTCCGGATTTACAAGATAAACGTGTGTTCAGTGAACGTTATTCAGAACCACGTCTTGCCTTGCCTCTAACTTAAACCGCATCCAGCGAATTCTATGATTCCTTCAGCAGTAAAGAAAGCAAACCATTGTGTCGATAATTTATTAAGATTATCATAAAACTCTATTTTAAATTTTTTTGTCAATAATTTCAGGAATGGTTCAAATGGCTCGTCGGATAGTGCTGGCATTTTCTTTCAGAAGCGACCAAACATGTTCTCTACGGAGAGACCAGGAGCAGACAACAACAACAAACCGCCTGTAACTAGACAAGAATCCACAATATATGCCGAAATAGATGAAGCCATGGTAAGTAATGATACAAATAATAATAATAATAATAATAATAATAATAATAATAAAAAAGAATAAATCGAAATTATCCATTAAATAATTCTCAAAGATATTTTTTTTGTGTGAAGATTTTAAACAAATTCTAAGTGGTTTGAAATTGATGTGTCAATTTTGTGATTATTATAATTTTGCATGTTTGTATCGCTGGTTTCCGTTGAAAAATTGAGACAATTATAATTATCTATATACACGGTTGCTTAAAATATGAATTAAATTTTCTTTCATTAAACTGTCATAATTATATCTTCATAACTAATAATTATTCTCTGTAGCGTTTTGAAATTATAAACCATTGAAAGAAATTTAAGCGATCTTTAGTATTGTCGTTCTTTTATATGCTTTTGAAGTATAATTTGAATTATAAACGTATATATCACACATTTTGTAGGTTAATCCTGGATACAAACCTCCCGTTCCTGGCACTTTAACTCATATGGGTTACCTTAATCCTGTAAGCGACGGAGATCCAGACTCATACACACCACCGCCAACTTCCGGTCGGGAAACCAATGCTCCAGCGGTCACCACTCGCGGTCAGCTCAGTTATGGACCAATACTGGCAGCTAATGGTGGACCTGGACAAAACAAACACCTCTTTTACGCTTCGACTTCCATGACTGACACAAATGTTCACAATCGCGAAACTATTTTGACACCCAGAAACTTACCCCCACTAACCGGAAACGGAAGTGGATCTCCAGACGACAATTACTTGACTGCTGAGTCCATTGAATCTTCTCATGATGGCAGTTTGGACGATTACGAGGAACCAGTAAGTACATACAACTCTATACGGTATACTGACCTAACAGATGGTGCCCCGCCCGAACACAATGCACCGGATGTTCCACCGGAAACAAATGTCAAAAGTGCTCCAAAAACTACTCCTAAGAAAAATGGAATACAAGTTCTTCCTTCGAATCCATTTAAACCATTCGGCTCTTCTCAAGATTTGCAATCATCTGACTCTATTCAACCTATTGCCAAACCTAGACGTAAGAAAACCGGAGTAGATGACGTATCACAGGAAACAAATCCACGTGCAGTGTCGGCTGCATCTGAGAAACAGGGTGAAATGGAACTTTTAAAGAGATCGGATGCAATGGCTTCCAATAGAGATTCAGCAATGTCTGACTCAAGCACTAAATCAAGCCACCATTATTTCGTTCTGGAGCCTGATCACGACCACATGGACTATGAAAATTCGGTCAGCTCCCCAAAACTAGTGTAGGAAAACTCAAGGTGAACTACTTTTTATAAAAAAATGAAAGTATGTCTGTTTTCGAATGTGACTTTTATCTTTTGTAAAAGAACCCTTTTAATCAAACTGCTGGATTCGGTTTTGAGGAATATTTTCTCTATATAAAATATATATTTTATAGTTATATCATATTGTACAGTTACATGTTTAAGATTTTTCAAGGCCATCCGCTGGCGAATGGTCAATTGTGAAACTTACTAATGGAAATACTCGTACTTTATGACAACGTTCTTCTTTCTATTAAACTTTAAACATATATTTTATTATGTGGTATAAAATTTTTGTTTATATGACACTTAAGAATTGTTATTTCAAATGTACATGTACATGTTTTAAGTAAATGATGAAAATACTACTTTGGTGTCTTTAATCTCTGGAAATAACGAAAAGAAAATAACATGTATGTTTGTATAAAAATTGGTTTATTTTTCAAACACAATTGAACAATTTGTATGTACACGAATATCAAAATCTTAACATACGAGTGATATGTCATTCTTTTTGTATCTAGCCTGCAAAGGCCCATTAAGCCTAAACAATGTTGTCATTTTAATTTAAAAGCGAAACACTTCTTGAATATAAATGAAAATAATAAAAAAATAAGACAATAGTATAAGTAATCCCATGGTACCATAGTTATTCTACACATTAATTAGTACTTTGCGTTTTAAATACCAGCTACTTTCATGACATCGTGCCGCGTAAAAATCAACATTTTCAAATCGACACATTTGCAGTCACATGGCATTTCCGCATGTATTGGTATACATGTATATATATATATATAGTATATGTAATGAATATACAATGCTCTACAAGACAATGTGCCGATATCAACCAAATGTTCACCGTTCACTAGCGGTAATAATATACCGATGAAACATGGGCGTTATACGTAATTTAATCAAAATTATTTACAATGCTTCTTTTCATTACGTAAAACAACAAAAACTGCCGATAACGTACGTGTATGATAGATTACAAATACGGATTTTGCCAGCCCTACCAACCATTAGGTTGCTCATTGTAGGGGTTCTTGGAGAGTTTCTCAAACAAACAGAGAGGTTAACTTAACATATGTAAAAAAATCTATCAATATACATGTATAACTATATCCCATTTGATAATGCAGGGTCAGATTTCATGTTCCATGCCATTTTACTTTTCACCTATTTGTTATAATACCGAGAAAACCAAGCACCATAAATATCATTTGTTGGACATAGTTGTTTAGATTTTGCATATTGATAATGTTCTAAGTTTCCATTTTACTATTTCTAAATTAAATAAAAAAACAAGATTGTACATAAAGACAAAGTAAGATAAATACATAAAAGGCACTGTTGGAGAAACGTACATGTATGTGTCAGCTAGTATTCCATTAAAGTGTCAGGATTTTCATACAGGTGGGGATCTATCTCCAAGTCAGAAGAGCTCCTCCTGTATTCTTTCACATCCTGCTGTATTGCAGGGTTATTTCCTTGAAATGAAGGTTGTTCAACATTAGTATACACATGAAACGAGTCATAAAATGTTTCCGGCACCGGGGCAATGTTTCTTTCCGGATTTCGGCCATACTCTGCCGTGTCGTACTCACTTACCTCGAAAGAAGGCACGGCATAAATGTTCTCACTTTCAAAAACGTCGTTTGGCATAGCTTCAATATAAACATAATCTCCTGAAGAATCCGATCTAACGTCTGTAAAACCCGGTCGACGAGT
The DNA here is from genome assembly GCF_026571515.1 of Ruditapes philippinarum. NCBI lineage: Eukaryota > Metazoa > Mollusca > Bivalvia > Venerida > Veneridae > Ruditapes > Ruditapes philippinarum. Next base: position 18,358 of record NW_026858697.1, on the reverse strand, counting down.
TAAAAAACTTTTCTGACTACTCAGCACCGTTTTCCCATCGTTTTTATCAGTTGACAATTTTGAGGTTAATGATTGGTTAATCTGAAATGAAGTAATCGCGTCATCGTCTTTTCGAATTAAAGCCAGCGGACTCAAAGGCTCCATGGCCACGATACTAGTTTCAGTGGTTGTTTTGGATTCGAGGGTATCCCTCGACGATATAATAGCACCCTCGTTAAAACTACTCTCGTAGCACATGTTGAACTGTGAATTTGAGCTGACTCTGTCTCGACCAATAGCTGGTTTCTCTTTATCATACCGATAAACAGCCTCCATCTGAAACGAAAATTGAAATAAGAAAAAAGAAAATCGGCAAGAAAAACTTCTAAACAACAAAATTCTCGCTACCTTGATAAAAAATAATGCAAACATATCTTATAGGACAGTACTAGGAATGAGTCAGAGATGTTGTCATCTGGTCCGTATTTTCGATAGAATTTCTTATTATATTGTCAGAAGATGAAATATGGCGAAATACATACGAAAGCTTCGTCAATTTCAGCGTAAATCTCAGTATCGTTGTTCTCCGACCTCGCTTTCTTTCTTGGAGACTGGAAAAGCCACGTAAACAAACTTGGCTTCCCAACTGGCTCCAGAGAGCCTCCAGAATCCGAGTTCCTGAAACATAAATAATACGTACATAAAAATGTGAATATCTAGGCTTCATACTATATATTTTTAGTCGCAAACGTATGAACATTAAATGTTTCCAACAAATCCCAAGAATGATAACAAACATCACCGAGATTGTTTTAGGTTCATAATAACAAAAACAGATATCTTTTAGTGATAAAAAAGACCCTGCAAGTTCTGAAATATGATCATTATACATGTAAATACAATTTTAGTTAGATGTTCCTCGCTTTACAGGGATTGCTACACACTTTAACGATAAATAATATTTTTCATATACACGCGCTGAACTTACTGTGACTGTCTCTTCTTGTGCAAAATAAACATGAAAAGACCGATTGCACACAGCAGCAAAAGTCCTCCAACTGCTGAAGAGACAATAGCAATAGTATTATCACTTCCAGTTTCATTTCTAATTTTAGAAAAACCGGAAGTAGCGTTGTTGACAGAAGTTGTTGATGAAGTTGATGAATTTGTAAATATTACAGTTGATCTTTCCGGTTCTAAGGTCCAGTCAGTTGGTTTTTTAGATGTCCAAGGACGTTTTGATGGCTTTGTTTTCTCTCCTGGTACTAAAAATGTAATAGATAAATTTGTTGAGTCACATTTCCATTCATATAATAGAAACAACATCACCTACACTTAAAGATATATAGGACTAGCATTACAAATAAATTAAATCATAGAAAAACAGGTAAACGACAAACATTTGAACTTTTTGTATTTATGCTTACACCCTAGTTTTTTTACAGGCATATATCAATGTTTTCCAAATGGCGGCTAAATATTTCTCAAACTTTAAAAGTATCCGGAGCCAGCTCCGGTTGTATTTTCTTTAAACAAGGCATTATGATAATATCGTTTGGTGTTTATGTATTTAAAAGTCACTGCACGATGATTTCGTTGGTAATGCAAAAAGTCTAAGCAAATGTTTGGACCTTAAAAGTAAATGCTTGCAACGACCAAAACACAACAAAGCCGGGTAGAAGTAAAGGAAAACAGACTCACGGAAACGTACCCACAATACAGAGGACAAACAACTTAAATATATTTATCAAAATATCACAATTTCAGTATACCTATTGCTATGGAACAGGTTGTTTTAATGCAATAAAATATTTGTTGTTGTATACATGCACTTCAAAATGATGATTATGAAACTAGATTATGTCTTTATGAACGTTTATTCGATTGTCAGAATATATTCACCGGCTGAAGTAGATTCTACAGTTGTGACGTCATCAGTTGTTGTCTCAATTTGTTCTGTCGCATCTGCTGTTACGAAAGTCGAACTCTCCACATTTGTGGTAGTTTGTGGTGCAGTAGTTGTGGTAGTAGTCGTCGTCGTGGTCGTGGATGATGATGACGTCGATGATGATGTGGATGATATTCTAGTGGTGGTAGGCGTGGTTCTCGTAGTTGTGGTTTTCTTTGTTGTAGAGGTAGTAGTAACAGGTCGTAATGTTGTTCCTAGGATTTGAAATAGTTCCTTATTCAAACGATTATCATAAAACAATCTTACAACCATTTCAATGGAAAACTCTATATACAGTATGTGCACATCGATGACAATTGCTCCAGCAAAGTAACTGCAATATCTTCAGGGTTCGAACCCTAGCCGCGGCGCTTGTTTCCAACAACACAACAATTTGATGACAAAATGATGATAATTGTGAAACAGAAACTACTGTATTTCTGTCTAAACATCTTAACTAGAGTATGGTTAATTCGTCACGTTTATTTGTATTTGGCATGACTTATTTCTTTCTCTTTTTACTATATACAAATGAAGTGTAGTGTCATTATGGTATATTCCGTAAAAAAACCCATAAGTAATGTATTTACACTGAACAATAACATGGTCGATAAAAAATAGACATTGATAGCGCAAAAAACACGAGGACAACAATAAACGATCATTCTGCATGGGTATGTTTGTGAAACGCATTATTCACGTCCCAGATACATCAATAGACAAAACATTCCTTGAAAAGATACAACGTTGATAGAAAGATGAGGGACATGCAATGTTTAATATATTTAATATAGATTGGAAACCTTATTTGCACTATTAAAATGCGCTTGTATTTTTCTAAACAATAATCAGGATATTGACCTTATAGGAATTCCACTAAAGTCAAAAGGCGTAAAGCACAAAATTCATTTTCTCTTCAAGTGAAGCACTTAAAATTGAAAAATATGCATTCAAAAATAAAGAACTGCAGAATCAAATGGAAAATCGATAAAACGTGCAAATCTGTGTCCGATTTGAGGGAAAATCGTTGCAACGCTGTTCATTTTTGTGTCATTTTGAACAGCAAAAATGATCATTTTGGAAAAAAAGTGGTGAGTGAATGATCTGAAAATTTGCATACAAGTTACTGGTTTAGACCTATATCAAATAGTATACAAATTTTGAAAAATATTTCCAGTTACCTCATGTCAAAAAACCTCAGAGTAGTCCCCACCTGGTATTATTACACCACAATGATACTTATAATATTATATTTCATTATGATACAGTGAATAACGAATAGAGTCTGTACATGAGGTATAATGAAAAAGTACAACATCCCTCACGCCCCTAGCATCGGTAGCGCTACTCAGTTTTCAACACTTAATATTGGAATCAATGATCCCCCGAAGAACCAGAAAAATATAACAACACTGAAGTGAATGGAGTACGGAGCAACTTTTTACATCTGCAACACGCCACTTGACACCTGTTGTTGTGAAGTACAAAAATCTGAAAAAGAGTGATCACTTGGAAGAATTGATTACCACAATATTATGTGAAAATGGCAGACTTTGTACATGAGGGATAATAGACTTGTATTGCTGGGATGCGTTATTTAAATATCGTTTGCTGAAAATACCAAGGCTAACCACGATAATGCTTCTTACAACATAAGGTCATAATAAAATAAAACATACATGCCAAAGCATTGGAGAAAAAGATCAAACATTTACGTTGACTTCATGCAAATCATAGATACATTATAGGGTGCTAATTATTAGATTGTATGCTTACGTTCAGGTGGTAGGTTGTTACAGTGTTCGTCCAGAATCACTTGCTGATCAGCAAGAATGTCGTTGAACGGCTCGGCCAGACGTTGAGCGTTAACGTTGTCATGACAAGTTCCCATCCATGACACCGTACAACTTCTCGTGGCCTGAAGATCTGTCTTAAGTTTACTATGTGAAAATAAGAAGGGGAAGTAAATAAGACATTTGTAGACATGTGAATGGAAAAAAAAATTAAGAAAAACAATACAAACAACAAAAACATAAATATGTAAGGTGTCTTGTCCTCATGCAGTCCTATACAGACAAAATACATACTGGTCAAAAACAAGTTCAATTTACTCATAAAGCCCCTTTAAATTTATGATATACTTTCAACAATTTTACGCCAAACGCGTTTTGCTTGTATAATTAGTACATGTACTTTAGTTAACATAAATAAACTGCAGATCTTGAAGAGTGGGAAATTATTTCATAAGCAATATATCCAGATATAATAAATAAGTTAAAGCTTGGGTGCAAAGGAATGCGTTCAGTTAGGAAGAATCACTTTCAATCTCGAATAAACTGACTGTTTTTGTGACATAATTCATAGACAAGCTCTATAGTCGTGACCCAAGAAAGCCCCGAACCCTGTGGCCCCTGGATTTGGAGGCAGACTTATGAGAAATCATTAGGCCACAGCTCCCTATTCTTCAATCTATTTCTTTCTCTAGGTACGGAGTTATACACTTTATAGAACACATACCGGCAAGCTTTGTGCATGTCCTGGTTTCCAATCGCCTGAAGCTTGACGCTTGAAAACGATGTTTCCATCGTAGCAAAACATTGCCGAATACCATCGCAGCACTTCCGAGCTTGTCCGTGATAATCTAAAATTAAATAATTAAGTAGGCTTATACTAGTACAATTTCATTATTTACTTGTTCTTTCAATATTTTTTTACTATTTTAGAAGTTTCTAAATGCCAAGAAAAATCTCTAAGATTTCTTGAAAAATACATCATGGTTCCCAATATCAGGACTGGGAATCAAAACTGCGTCGTATCCTACAAAATGTAAACAAACGCCGCCATCTTGGAACGAAAAACGTATGTTTTTGTTTATAACTCTTTTTGTTGGAAATGACTGAAAACAAGATATATGTATTAACACGCTACACTATTTTCCGCTTCGTTCGGTATATGTTGCTTGCACAACTATTTTGTAAAACAAAAGTTATAGCGAACTTGCAACTCGAAGCGGGGCAGAATCTTTATGAAAATGTGTGGATACGACGCAGTTCATATTGCTTTATCTATCGTTTTGCCTTCAAATCAATTATATATTTGTTTCAGAGTTCACCATAAACTTCGAAATACAATTTGCATCATTTACTAAAATTTTATTAAAAGAGATGTTTATTTTCTAAGAAAATAATGATTTTTACGAAATGATACGACGCAGTTGAAAATAAAATATGATACGACGCAGTTGTATTTTTGGCAGTCTTTTCAACAGGGATAATTTTGGCAATATTTTTCTATTTTATGGAATAATCACTTGCGCTAGATAAAAAACCCAGATCATTTGCGGTGTAAAGCAATGTTTCTGATGGTTATTTAGAATACAATGTGTCATGTCCAATATAACATTTAATTTGAAAGTTGACATTGCGGAAGCTACTTTTTAGTTAAACATGAAACATGTTACCTTATTGATCATAATATCTGAAATAATTTCTTATATTTTCCTGTATGTTCAATATTATCCCTAATTTTTTTTCGCAAAAAAAAATGTAGAAATCTATTAACTTAAATTCATTTTGGCTAGCTAAGCTCTAAGTTAACTGTGGTTCTGCATGTTCTGGGTAATGACTGCTTTTTTTGTGGTTTCTTTTCAAACTTTCACTCTACACATTAGCTTTACTAGGGGCGAGGACCTCAGGTGCGCCTTTTGTGCATTATTTCAGGCAAAATGTTGTACCTGCAGAGAACCGTCGACATTTTGAAACTAGCTTGATAGGTTTTCCACACAAAAGAATAAAAAGTCCCCGGTGGTTTTCGAATTCATAGCAGTTCAGTTCAAGTGATTTGAATTCAGTAAACATAAACAGCTCGGCCTCGGTCGGACACACCTGTCTGATTTGTTTTTTCAACAAAATTTGTTATCGTCAGCTGTGCAAATAAGCAGCTTTTTTATTAACTTCTGGCGTGAAGTTTTAAGATTATAAATATTTGAAATAATTATAAAGAGAATAAAATTTAAATTTCTTATTTCGGTATTAATAGCAGAGAAATTTTCAATGTAAACAGGAGGTAATCCTCTGTGAAGTCATTTTCTGAAAACTTTTGTTTAAGTTTTCAGGCAATACATTATCAAATAAAAATCACACTTTAGTATGAAGGTATGTTGGGATGTCATGTCTCTAGTCAGTTAAAAATTCGATACGATAATCTGACATTTTCTGTTCAATATTGTGAAAACTTAATAATTCTTCAATACTGTTGAAAGATCATGTCTGCCTATATCTGTATCAAATTTATTGGTGCATTGCGTAAAATACCTTTGCAAAACGGACACCTTTTTTACAAAAAAAATTGTAGTTGTATCATATGTAACTCGATTTTGAAAAGTTTTTTGATGGAGAAGAATGATACTTAAGTGCAAATATAGAAAAAATACATTCCGTAGACCTTTCCTCATCGGCGATAAAGAAACGCAGGGGTAAAGTTCCGCGGCGCTGAACATAACGCATAACCTACTTGCAAAAATATATTGTAGCTTAACCATTTATAATATAATTTAAAAAAATTAATGTTCATTTTCAAATAATAAAGCTCATCTGTCCTCGTCGATTATTAAGAAAATGAATTCAATAAAATTGGCACGTAAAAGACATAAGTAATAACGGAATTGACGGAAATTATTGCTCATTACAAGTAACAACGGTAGGCATGCAATTTGCGCATTCCCGATAGCGAGAGACCTTTTCAAAATTTGTAATTTTTTCTCTTTTTTTAAGAAAAAAGTCATTCCTTGTTAATACAGGGTCCAGTGGAGGTTACACTGGAATATTGAATTTTGTATCAAAAATAGTAATCACTCCCATTTCGAACTCACGTGGACAAGTTTTTTTAAGCATGCTAAGGCAACAGTAGAACACGTTGTCATATGGATGTGCGATCACGTGTTTCAATGTATATTGCATTTGATACAGCTTTTCGGAATCTGTAGATGCTTCTGATTAGTACTAAAATGCGACCGAAAAATGCAGCCTTAATAGAATTGTACTACATTTCCATTTTAATGAAACCAATGAGTGACCTCTGCTTTTGACTTAAGTTGTAAACAAGAAATGTTGTAGGACGTTATTGGCATACCTAGCACATAATTTAAATAGTTTAACCCATATTCAGCCTGCAATGCAAATACAACTGCGTCGTATCATATTTTATTTACAACTGCGTCGTATCATTTCGTAAAAATCATTATTTTCTTGGAAAATAATCATCTCTTTTAAATGAAAGTTAAGAATATGATGCAAAATTATGTTTTGACGTTTATGGTGAACTCTGAAAACGAGTATATAATTGATTTGAAGGAAAAACGATAGATAAAGCAATATGAACTGCGTCGTATCCACACATTTTCATAAAAATTCTGCCCCGCTTCGAGTTGCAAGTTCGCTATAACTTTTGTTTTACAAAATAGTTGTGCAAGCAACATATACCGAACGAAGCGGAAAATAGTGTAGCGTGTTAATTTATATATCTTGTTTTCAGTCATTTCCAACAAAAAGAGTTATAAACAAAAACATACATTTTTCGCTCCAAAATGGCGGCGTTTGTTTACATTTTGTAGGATACGACGCAGTTTTGATTCCCAGCCCTGAATATATACTCGTGTACAACGCTTTACATTGCTATGCGATTCTGAAGTTTTGAAATGATATGAAAGAAAGACAAGTCTTGATATCCGTGTAATCTTTTTAGTTTATGTTTATAAATATATTAAGTCAGGAAAGATTCCTGGTACCAATAATAATAGCATATTAACAAAGCTGGAACTTTTGGGTCAAAATGGAAAAATGCCTCATGTTTTACTGTTGACAATATATGCCTCAAACAAAAAAAAGAATGAACCAGATTTATCATCAGATGCTTTTTCGCAGCAATATCACACCATCAGGAACATAGCATGTTACTTTTTTTTGCTGCCATGAATACGAGTTTAGTCATATAGTAAATACAGATACGTCTTGTAGATGCATTTTTCGATTTACTCACATATACTCGTGTAATGCGTCATTTCTGCGACGTCACGTGACACAACATGATCTCATAAATGGATAAACATTTTAATCTGGTAGACGGTTTCAATATTGTACTTTTTTCACAATAATACACATATTTGATATATCTTATTTCATTCCCTGTCATCTGATGTGCTATATTATCTGAAAAGGTTGCCTAGGCAACGAGAACGCGCCTATGGAATAAATATTGATTTTCTACCTGAGACTGAGATGTCATGACATTCCTACAGTCGACAAATAACTCATAAATAAGCTCTTCTCGTTAACGAGATTTTTATCAAATAGAATTCCCCGACATTTTCATTGAAGTATTAATTAACAAATAAGGAAAAAATGACAAAAACGACAAAGAAGTTATTAATACATTGTACGTACATAATTATATGTGTTCTTATATTTGATGCTGGTGAGAGTTTATTTTTGGTTAACGAATCATTATATGGCTAATAATGTTCTATATGTTTACCGCATCTATATACCCAGGTTAAAAAAATATTATTTTAATAGAAGAGGCTACCAGGCAGGAAAAGGAAAGGGAATTGTTTGTCAAACGTTTTCTAAATGAATTTATATTAGGCTTCATACGTGTGACAGTATAACATTACCAGTCTATATGACACCAGTAACGTTACGGCCTCTGTTACAATGAATCATTATTTCGTTTTCGATTAATTTCTTCATTCTTTTTTCATAGACTTACAACAGCCTATTATTAAGTATATGAAAGTATGTTTTGAAAAGAAAAGTCATTTTCCAGCAGTTTTTTACATGGCACTGACAGTGACGGTATAATTCCTTTCAAACTGTTCAGCAAATATATACGAAGCTTGCTTTAAAATATTTTAACTGTGAAGTTTGCCCAGCATTTCATTAAACTTAAATGTTATGTTTTATTGCCTAGATAAATACATACTTTCTCTTACAATTTTTAGAAAATAAGAAACATAGGGTCATGATATATTGTTACATGTTCAAGATGCGTCATGCGTGAAGTCGACACCATGTCCAAATACATATACTTGTAACAACTCGTCAGATATGCGCAAATATTACATATAAAATCAGCAGATATAGCAGTCACATAACAATATTTATATTATATAAGCACATGAATACCTTGACAGAAAGTGTATATCTCTCCAACTGTAGATTTCAGTGCTTTCACCAACGTATCCACTGGAAATTTATCATTTACAACGTCGTCGGGTCCATCTATCCAACCCATGTTTTCTTCTCTTTCACTTAACCATCCTTATGCTTTGTAAGACAATATCTCTTTTTCAAGCTCATTTCAACATATAATTATCCCCATTTGTATTCAGCGTCATCTCATTATATGATGTACATTGCCTGAGATCTGAGGAAACCATCGATTTCAGAAAGTAGACCAGCGCATTAGAATTCGCTGCGCAGAAATGATGCGCCCTCGAGCCGATATTAATAGAGGTATTCCCATTATCTGTGTAAGACATTCAGCCCACCCCTTTTTATCATTTAGTTTTGGCTGTTTGGTTGGCTTGTTGGGGTTTAAGTCAAATCAGCACTGTAATGTTTAATCAGCGAATGTACAGCTTTACTGGTGGCGAACGATCTTGGGTGCCCCTCCATGCAATATTTCAGCCATGAGTGGGAAACTAAACATATAATCATTAGCTTTTTGTAAAAAATATGGACAGCTAGAGTGTATTTAAAGTCTCTTTCAGGATTTGAACGCACACCAATGATGGGCAAGTGGTGCGAAGTCAGCATTCATAACTAAACGGCCTCGAAGTTATGAAGCAGTAGCATATACTGCAGTACGGATGTAGATATATGAAAAAAAATGCCAGGCTGTCCATTTCACCTTGACTACCTGTAAAGAATGAAGGGGTCATTCAATGAATTAATTTTAGCATAAATTCCAAAAATAGAGAGAAATTCTTTGCATAATTTGATTCCCCTCTGTTATGGAGCATAATTTTTGTCATTAAGACAGTTCAACTACAAGTTGTAGTGTGTGATTTGATCAAGAAATAACATGTATTTGTAGTTAGGATGGGAATTATTTGAAATTCCGTATTACAATTAAACAATTAGTGTTACTGCCATGCTTTTAAGAGAAACGAATGAATTAACATAATTATGATGACAACTTTACAAAGGAATTATTTTTATTACATGTATATTATTTCAGGAACCCTGGTTATTTAAGGGGAAAACACCAACAAACCAAGCAATGTGAAATGGACCACGAGCATCTTCATATGTTGATGAAGTAATAATATTTTAGATAATTGCACGTTCAATACTTCCTTAAAGGACTCAAATAATGCCAATACTATTTTAGAGAAAATTTTATTTTACTATTTTTTTTATACAAGAAAAAAAGGCAAAATCAGCTGTGTTATTTATTGAATATGCTTCTAAAAACGAGAATTTTCCAAACGTTGAATAAAAGTAACTAGATATCAAAAATTAATTAATGTGTATTGATTTATAACAAAAGTTCGGCAGTACCATAAATAATTATGGTGATAGTATTTAGTACATCATACGTGAAAACAAACCCCAAAAGAATTATGTATGGATGCTGGTATAGTATAGTAGTAAATTTTAAATACATCAGATATGACAAATGATAAAACATATATTTGTGATAATACATATATAGCAGATAATAAAATGTTCTAGAATAAATATGTCCATGCATACTTAATTACTTTAAAACTCTAAAAAACATTTTGTTTTCCAGAAATATTTCATAAGAATATGCAAATAATATTTTTCTATTGTTTTATCAATATTTGAAATACTTACGGAAAATAATTTTGCAAGTAGGCCAGTCCACTTAAATGTGTATTTCATCTGTTTTTAAGAGCCATGTAATTGCATTGAAGAGGTTTCTAATTGGTGTGGCGTCTACATTAGCGCGCTGCAAATTAATCTAAAGAGGTATTTACCTCTCTAAATCAATTAATTTGAGAGCGGTAAAATTCAATTTTAGAAATCTTAAATGTGAGTTAAATGGGTTTATTGTATATCTGGGAAGGGCTTAATCTAATGTTGCAAGTCGTTTTGCCCAACCCTTTTTTTGCTTTTTGTTATAATATATACTTATATTATTTGTGTATTATTAATACTTCACATGTTGGTGTTGCTATAAAATATTTTAAAATTAATTCTTTTTTATAAAAGATAATAAATATATATATTATATAGTGCAATAAGTTACTATTGAATAACTTTCTCTATAATACTTTTAGAATCTTAATAGAATTTTTACGCACCTCTTTAAATATGGTGTTTATGTGTGAAAAAAAAATATAACGAAATAAAATTTAAACAATTTAATAATCTAACAGCAATTTTCCAAATAATAGTCATAAACAAAATTACAAATCAGGTTACATGTAAAACAAAATAATTCTAAATTACTATGTTTTAGTAAATCTATGGCATATACATATAGATCTTAATCATCTATTAAATATGCTGCGCATTGTGCGGAACCAGGTGGGAACCGATATAACAATCGTCCAAAATACGCAGAGCGTTTGAATTCCCGCTGTTTTGATCACGCGCCGCGTCCGCGCATTGCATTACGGGAACCAAAAGTAGTGTAATGGCCGACATTGGTAAGGCAAATTGAAATTTTGAATATTTATATACTTTACTGAGGATTAGTCATTAAATAACAATTAAATTGAAGAAAGTTTGCTTCCTATTGTATTGTATCGTTTATTTATTGCACTAAATGCTCAATTAACATGATAAAAATGCACAAAATATCTGAAAATTATACTTCCGTAAATTGTCAACAGACAATTCACAACTGTTCAAGGTCCCATAATTTGCCACAGAATTCACCGTTCTCGTCATATAATTGAATTCTCTCAATATTTTCAATAATATTGGTGTATGTATTGATTCTTACACATAATACATGGGTGAAAGTTTTCAGGACTACAGTATTCCAGACTTCCCGAAAGTTGAAAAAAACTGTCGGACATTCGGTCTGACTAACCATGAAAATCTGTCGGACCGAAACGAAATCTGTCGGACCAAATAAAATTGATCAAAATCAAAGAATAACGTGTGTTTGTATTTCTTAGACACTTTTTGTTTTTGATTTTTTCGCCGTAAAAATCGGCACATTCCTTACCGCGCATTTTCATCTCCTCCCTATCATACACCAAAAATTCACTACACATTAAATTCTTCTTTGAATTTATTAAGATTTAACATTATATTGTGTTACATAGTTACATTTTTTCTCTTTCTTACATCTATTTTATTCACATAATATCGTTTTCTTATTAAGTGATATTTTTTGTTACCAAATTTAACGTTAACGTTTGGCGCGGCTTAAGACGCCGCGTTACGTCATATTTTATCTGGGCGGAAATGCAATGATCAAAACAAAATTTAAAACGTTCATACAGTTTATAAGCATCACGACGATACATTTAAAACGCCGCAATAGTTGGTATGTTTATTTATTTGTTTTAAAATGATAATTTATATTAGGATTTTATTGAATGTATTCTTAAATAAGATTATTTAAGTGTACTGTAATTAGAGCTCTATTTAAGTAAAATATGTTTAGTTTATTTGAGAGGTAAATACAAATGTTTGATTGATGATCGTACGTTTATTTTTATGTTTTGATATACATGTAATTATCTTTGTATTTTATGTAATGATTTATTTTTATTTCTTTTGTACAGAGAATCGTTCCACGTTTTACGTTCCACGTTTGACGTTGCACGTTTCACGTTGCATGTTTTACGTTTCACGTTAATAAACGCATTCTCACTAACACTGGCGTCGTGTGTTTATAATTCTCAACTAGAGTTTAACAACTGTCAAGTCGAAGGTTAAAGACCTACTGAGCATAAGGTGGAAATGGATTCTAAAAGGTTTCCTGACGCCCCCCCCCCCCCCCCCCCCCCCCCCCCCCCCCCCCCCCGATGAAGTCGCGAACTGCACACCTTAGTCAGCTGACGAAAACATTTAATGAACTGGAACGTTTAATGTTATCATCAGAAAAATTACGACAAAGTACATGAAATGTACAATAAACTTTGTGAGAAATATGAACATTTCAAAGGCAGCACATATTCTATGTATTGATATGTGTGAGGATACAGAAAAGTTGAACTTAATGGAAAGTAATTTTACCAGTCAAGTTAAGAACTTTGCTGAGTTTAGTGAAACGCTACTCAGAGTGGAAAAAAATCTGTGAACAATACAGAAGATTGTATTTCAGTGAACAGTCGTGTTACGAATAAATTCGTCAAGTGCGTTCGTCACGATCTGAAATGGCTTAGTGCTAAAAATGCAAGGAAATTGGTTGCTGAAAGAAATTAAGACTTTGATAGAAAAGCAGCGCATTGACAAACAGCAACGAAAGTTGCCAACGTGAACGGGAGGAGCTTGAAGAACGTAAACAATTACTTGATGTGCAAGTGAAATTGATCAAGCTCAGGTTGAAGAGGCAGTATGGCAGCAAGACGCAATGTTTCGGCTCCGGTGGGTAACAACTGACATACCACAAAACCAACACGCTACACACATAAACTGCGGTAGTCGTGCAGACGACATTCATATGACGACAGTCGTTCATTCACAAATACCGGTTGTGTAGGCGGGTGATGGGCGTGGATAGAGTGTGGATGGTTAAAATAAAAAAAAGTTAGCAAGAAAGGGGGGGGGCGGGGGTAGTTTTTGGGGGGGAAATTTACCAACGAAGAAAAGAATAAGGGGAGGCCCTTGATAAAGGGGTTTTTATTTTTAAAAGGAGGGAAAGGTTTCCGGGAAACCAGTTACCCAGTATGGAAACGTTTCCCCATGGATAATTTTCTTGAAACAGGGGTTAGCTATAAAACAAAAAACCAAAAGGGAAAAGGTGGACAGCGATTTTTCGGGGTAGCACACATGGGGCTTTCCAAAAAGGGACCTAGGGGTTTACATTACGGGGAAGGGGTTTTAAAATTTTTGCCTAAACCTGAGTTATTGAATTTCCCCGGAAGTGCCATAGATTAAATTGTAAATTCATTTAAAGAATTTTTGAAACAAACATTGAATCGAAGATTTTTGATAACAGACTTAGGTTGAGTTATCTTATACAATATTGTACAGGCGAGGGCAAAGTTCTTGTATAGAAGATTGTGTGTTGTTAGAGTCGATGTAGGTTACGCACGTGCACGAGAAATATTGAAAACTCGTTATGGTAAACATCATGTTATTGCTAGATCTTATATTGAAAAATTAGTTTATGGCCAACAAATTAAGTCTGGTTGATAGTGATAGTCTTTCAAAACTTGCTTTAGATATGCCAAAATGTGAGATAAACTCTTTCACAGTTAGGGTTTTTTTCAGATGTTGATAATACTGAAAATCTTAGGCGTATAGTTAAAAGGCTACCTTTACACTTAAGAACAAAATGGGTTGATGTAGCACACAACATAAATATTGCTGGCAGAGAACCAAATTTCTCTGACTTAGTAAAATTTGTAAATGAGAAATCTCAAGTTGCTTGTTCTATATATGCCTTAGATCTTGTTAAAGAAAAAATACACAACCCAAAGCTATTAAAGCATCCAATTCAATGGTTCTGAAAACAATACAGAAGGCTAGATTAACGACTTTGCTAACTCATACTGATACGCACAAAGACCGATTTGAACGAAAATTGTTATTGTTGGGCTCAGGAACATGTTCTGATTTGTCAAAATGTCAAAAGTTTAGCTTATTAATCTTTGGCTGATAGGCGCAAACTGATTATAATTTAAAACTTTGTTACAATTGGTCTTAAAAAGGCAAAACATATGACTGATACATGTTATAGGCAAATATGTGTAATGTTCCCGACTGTAATGGAAAGCATAATACGTTGTTGCATAGTTGGGCGAAGCGTTTAAGTCTGACCACACAGTTACACATCCGTCAGTAAATTGTGCTGCTACAAAGCGGCTCCTGTGTCAGGCATGCTTAGGTATCATACCCGTAGTGGTCACTAGCGAGAACGGAAGCACGTGCAAGACATATGCTCTTCTCGACGACGGTGCAGATAAGACTTTATGCGATGAGCGTTTGTTAACAAACATTAATCAACCTGGAAAACCAGTGTCATTCAATATTGCTACCGTAAGTTCTACCGGGAAGTACAATATCTGGACAGGAAGTAAATTTGCACGTGCGAGCTGTAGCCGGTGTCAATGATGTTCATCTTAAGAGTGTTTGGACAGTTAAAGAGACTTTCCAATTACAACTAAATCTGCCGCTAGAAGAGATCAGGTTCGTAAAATACCTCACCTGTCGGACATTGAAATTCCTAACGTTGACGCAAGTGACGTCATGCTTCTTATTGGGACGGATACTCCGGACGCGCATGTTCCGTTAGAGGTGCGAGCGGGGGTAAGTGGTCAACCATATGCTGTCCGCACTTGTCTTGGATGGGCAGTTCGTGGACCAATTTAGTGACGTTATGACAAAGGCAGCGCAGTTAACATTCACTATGTCCAATCTGATGACGTCACACTTCAAAATCAACTTGAAAAATGTGGTCTACAGACTTTGTTGATGCGATTCATTGTGAAGAAAAGGCTATGTCAGTTATGGAATCAACTTTGGTTCACAAGCCTGATGGACATTATAAAAATGGGCCTACCATGGCGAAATGAACATTACAGTGTTACAAAATAACTACCTCTTGCACACATACGATTGCAGCACCTAAAACGAAGACTTTCACGTGACCCAGATCTTCATGAAAGGTACACTACGACAGTAACAGAAATACATTGAGAAAGGCTATGCAAAAATTGGTCAATAATGAGAAAACCCAGGTCGTGTTTGGTATCTCCCACATCACCTGTAGTTAATGAAAACAAAAACCAGGCAAAGTAAGAGTAGTATTCGATTGCGCGGCAAAATATAAAGAGACATCTTTGAATAAGCAACTACTTCAGGGACCCGATTTAATGAACAGTTTAGTTGGTGTACTAACGCGCTTTAGACAAGATAATATTGCACTTATGGCTGATATCGAAGCGATGTTTCACCAAGTGCGCGTAATTGAACGTGATTGCGATGCTCTGCGATTTCTATGGTGGCCAAATGGGGACATGACGAGAATTCCAAATACATATTGTATGCAAGTTCATCTTTTTGGTGGCAACATCATCTCCAAGTTGCTCAGCTTATGCGTTTGAAAAGGACCGCTGAAGATCATGCGCACTTGGTTCGAACCGGAAGTCGTGACAACAATTAAACGAAACTTCTACGTTGATGATTGGCTTAAAGTCATTAGACAATGAACAGAAGGCAATTAATTTAGTTCGTGATTTGGCAGTCAATCATGAGTAAAGGTGGCTTTCGACTTACTAAGTGGATCACTAATAGCAGAGCCGTTCTTGACACTATTCCTGACTATGACAGAGCGCAAATCCGTAATAAACTCTAGTGTTCCGCCAGGTGTATTCCGAAAAGAAGACCAGTATGCTAAACGTTGGTGGCGCCAAGTTCAGTATTTATGGCCGATGTGTTTTGGAGGCGTTGGGACACGCGAGTATTTTTGCCATCTCTCCCAATGCCGCCAGAAGTGGCAGAAATCAACCAGAGACGTTGTCGAAGGTGATCTCGTGCTGGTAGCAGCACGAAAACAGCCAAGAGGACAGTGGCTCTGGGCAAAGTAATGAAGGTAATAAAAAGCCGAGATGGTCATGTACGTAGCTGTGTGGTTAGGGCACGGGGTTCAGAATTAGTAAAACCAGTAACAAAGCTGTGTTTTGCTAGAAGGTTAGAATGATAAAAAGAACAATATAAATTTAATGTGAGCACGTATCTTTACCGTATGAAAAGAATATGGCAATAATTAGCCAATGTTTTGTTAAAAGTAAATCTCGTTTTAAGTGCAAAAAAGTTTAAAACGTTAATTTACGTTTATAGAGTAAGATGAAAGCTAGATTTATATACATGTAATATTCTAACACATATTTGTGGGTTGTTAATTTGAAATTAATTGATTTTTGATTTGAAAATGCTTGTAATTAAGTTTATATCAATAAGTGATACTTTGCCTAAATAAATTTGTTAGTTGATTTATTTGAAATTATAGTAATTCATACAATATCATTAACAAAAGTGTATTTGTATGTTTGTTTGATAAATTATTCATTATTACAAAATAGTAATTATTTCATGGAGGGGAGTATTAAATTCTTCTTTGAATTTATAAAGATTTAACATTATATTTTTGTTATATATTTACATTTTTTTCTCTTTCTTACATCTATTTTATTCACGATAATTCGTTTTCTTATTAAAGTGATATTTTTTGTTACCAAAATTTAACGGTTAACGTTTTGGCCGCGGCTTAGACGCCGCGTTACGTCATATTTTATCTGGGGGAAATGCAATGATCAAAAACAAATTTAAAACGTTCATACAGTTTATAAGCATCACGACGATACATTTAAAAACGCCGCAATAGTTGGTATGGTTTATTTATTTGTTTAAAAATGATAATTATATTAGGATTTTATTGAATGTATCTTAATATAGATTATTTAAGTGTACTGTAATTAGAGCTCTATTTAAGTAAAATATGTTTAGTTTATTTGAGAGGTAAATACAAATGTTTGATTGATGATCGTACGTTTAAATTTTTTATGTTTTGATATACATGTAATTATCTTTGTATTTTATGTAATGATTTTATTTTTATTCTCTTTTGTACGGAGAGAGAAAGTAAGTGCGTTCCACGTTTTACGTGGTCCACGCCGATTTGACGTTGACAACGTTTTTTCACGTTGGTCATGTTATTACGTTTTCACGGTTAATAAACGCATTCTCACTAACACTGGCGTCGTTGTGTTTATAGTCGTGCTTCTAATTTTCGTTAAATTTTATTGTCCCAGGTCTAAATTCTTTTTTTATCCTTTTACTACTGTTCTGCGCGTTTCCTCTGACGTAGATTTTTGATTTTCCAAGGTTTGGCACCTTTAGCGAACGCCATTTTGTATATACATGCGGCTTGGGATAAAAGCCGGACAGTCGGACCGATCCGGAATAAAAACTCGTCGGAATATACCTGATCAAAATTTATTGGACATGTCCGTCGGACCGACGTATTTCGGGAAGTCTGGTATTCCTGAAGTTCAGGATTTTTCAGTCTCTGAAAGGCTTTCTATTTCCTATGTAAACCCAAAAGGACCCGGCACAGTGTTGTGGGATAGTGTAAAAGGTAATTTCTAGAAAAAAAACTTATACTTTATATATAATTTATAGACAAGGGGTTGAAATCTCGCCGAATGCCCCTAGTCCCAAAGGGCTACAGCTCATTCAGGGTTGTCATTAACATTTTTCGCAGAAGGTTTTGTTT
>NW_026858696.1:0-42645 GCF_026571515.1 Ruditapes philippinarum | reverse complement strand
ATCCTGTTATTTATTTCCAATGTCTATAAAATGGTCCCTACCAAGTATTTCTGTTCTATTTTAGTGCTTTTTAGCATTGATTTCTTGCTACATCACTAGCTTTCACAAAAAAAAATGTCATTCTTTCAATTTCTGGTCAGAAATACTAAGAATTTTTGTTCACACATATAAACATCATATATCTCCTATTTCCTATATCACAACTTTGTAATCCTTGTATATTGATAGCCAATCATTAAAGCAGTCTTGATGTATATGGATAACCAATCTTAAAGGCAGTCTTGTATATGAATAACAATACTTAAAGCAGTCTTGTATATGGATAAGCCAATCTTTAAAGCAGTCTTGTATATGGATAACCAATCTTAAAGCAGTCTTGTATATGGATAACCAGTCTTTAAGCAGTCAGTTTTAAAGATTGTTTTTCATTTGCTGTTGTAACCAGAATTTTTAAGCTTAAGTACTATTATATATGTTATTTTTGTTCATTGGTGTATCGTTGTAAATGATATGTTTGATATTGATATATTTTTGTTTCTGAATGTTTATTGTGCATAATATTTTTGCCGATCTGTATTTTATATTTTTGTGTGTGCTCTTTTTTGTAATTCTGTATAATTATTTATATTTACAGCTGCAATATTTTAACTGATTTTAGTGTTTTGTATTTTGTGAAGCAAAATTTTTTCCCCAAATCTTTGTTTGCCTTTTGAATGCTAGCAATGATTATGATCTGATGCCTCCATTATAATGTGTGACCATCCTGCTCTTCTGTACACTCATAATTTCAGTATTTTTATATCGTAAATAGTTCATTCTTAATTGAAGGCATGATATGTCCATTTTAGTAAACAACATGGTGAATGTTGGAAATCCTGTATCTATATTTATATGCCTCTTCATTAAGGTATGACCACCCAAATGCATTACCTCCGCTTTGAAGAGTATTCAAATAGTCTAGAGTTATTGTCGATGTATTGAAACTGAGGAGCGTATGTATCTCTAAGATCCCTTTTGGAAATAAAAAAGTATATTTATATTTAAATTATATAATTAAAATAGGTTTTATTGGTTGAATAATGCAAAATTTAATTTAACAAATATGGTACCTGACATTTTCAAAGCCTTATAAAAATCAAAACTACTACACTGTTAAAGTATCTAATATTTAACAAGATCAACCCGATATACTAAAATTTAGGCAAAACTTTTAAAAGAGGCCCCACCTTTTGGTAAATTTTAGGGATTTTTTTAGTGGGAAAATTGTCTAACAAGTGTTTAAAAATGGGTGGGGTAGGGGTAAAAATTTTTATACATAAGTACAAACAATTATTTTACTTGTTTGTAGTTTGTTAGCTGAATGCGATTATTTGTTTCTTCACAATGATCAGTAGGGAAACATTTATCATAAGGGATGATATTACAAATTATTAAGAAATAAAAACAAATATAAACCTTTTGTAGAGATAAAAGCACAAATACATGTACAAATTTATTCTAAGAGCTATTATAGAATATTTCATTGTTTTTAAGGTAGCAAAAGCCGGATTTTTACATATTTAAAAAAAAACACTGCTATAGAATAAGTTTATTGCATGAGGGTTTGGTCTTGAAGCTACCAATACCCCCTGCCCCTAAACCTTTCCCCAACACCCCTTCTGTCTCACCCAACACCCCACACCCCTTCTGTCTCACCCAACACCCCTCTTGTCTCCCCCAGCATCCCCTTCCTCCAGTTTTCCTTGTAAAGAAGAAACAAAAAGCACTGAAGTTGTTCACTTTAAGCTGATATTTTGCTTTGCTTTAATTTGTTTGATTTGTTTAACTTGCCAGTATTTGAAGAATTTATTTATTTATGTATTTTTTGTATGTGCCATAATATTTTTCTTTTAAAACCTTGCTTTACCATGTTTTCTGTAACTGTGAAGTTCACTTTTATTGTGAAGTACAGGGGTTTCATTATATTTAAGAGAAGCTGGGTCACTTCCTGAAGTACAGAGTATATATACATGTATATATCTACAAGAAAGCAGCAAAATTGAGGAATTGACCTGGCTACTGGGTCAAAATGAATCCCTTGGAAATGTGCTTGTTATACTATAGTAGATTAACAGTTAATCTAACATATGGGTTATAAGTATTTTAGATTTTTTTTATGCTTTTCGTCAGCTGGCTTTACTACATTGTATCTGTGTTAAAAAATTGTGAAGAATAATTGTGTGAGATATTTCTATAAATACTTCTTTGTGTAACCTCATTGACTTGATGAAGATATAAGGGCAAAATTTTGTCTCAGTTCATAGGGGCATGTTAATTATTGATCTGAATTGTGGTCCTTAAATGATCAAAGTATTTTTCTTATATATCAATATGATTTTATGAGATTTTTTTGTTTTGATTCAAAGTAATTTTCCAATCTTAAGTTTGTTACCATACCATTTAATATATTTCCTCAGTGTTTACTTTATTTAGAATTTTTATTTTGAACCTTTTTAAATGAAAAAATTCTGACACTGCCATCGTGCTCCTGTATGTTAGATTTCTTTTTGTTTATTATGCCACCGCAGCATCTGCGATGCGGTGGCATATAGCGATTCACCTGTGTGTGTGTGTGTTTGTGTGTGTGTTTGTGTGTGTGTTATATAGATTATATAGTGAACTTAAAAAATCTTCTTGTGAAAAACCACTAGTCCAGTTTCAACCAAACTTGGTAGGATTGTTCCTTGGGTGAAGGGCTTCCAAAGTTGTTCAAAGAATTTCATTCCATGCACAAATCTGGTTGCCATGGCAACCAAAAGGAATTATAAGAATAAATTTAAAAAATCTTCTTGTAAAGACCCAAAAGGCCTAGAGCTTAAATATTTTGCATAAGGCATTGTCTGGTAGACCTCTAACAAGATTGTTCAAATTATAGCCCTGGGGTCAAAAATGGCCCCGCCCCGGGGGGTCATTGATTTTCACTATGTACATATAGTAAAAACTTAAAATACCTTCTTGTAAAAACCCAAAAGGCCTAGAGCTTAGATATTTTGCATAAGGCATCGTCTGGTAGACCCTTACCAAGATTGTTCAAATTATAGCCCTGGGGTCAAAATGGCCCCGCCCGGGGGGTCATTGATTTTCACTATGTACATATAGTAAAAACTTAAAATACCTTCTTGTAAAAACCCAAAGGCCTAGAGCTTAGATATTTTGCATAAGGCATCGTCTGGTAGACCCCTTACCAAGATTGTTTCAAATTATAGCCCTGGGGTCATAATCGGGCCCCGCCCCGGGGTCATGATTTTCACTATATGTACATATAGTAAAAAAACTAAAAAACCTTCTTGTAAAGACCCAAAAGGCCTAGAGCTTATATATTTTGCATAAGGCATTGTCTGGTAGACCTCTAACCAGATTGCTCAAATTAATAGCCCTGGGGTCAAAATCGGCCCCGCCCCGGGGGTCATTGGTTTTCCTTATATGTATATAGTTAAAACTTATAGTAAAAATGTCAAAAAAAAATTCTTCTAGCATATTGACAAATGCTAGAGGTTAGATATTTTGCATGAAACATTGTGTAGTAAACCTCCACGCCGTCAGCAAGATTGTCAAATTATAGCCCTGGGGTCAAATTGCCCCCCCCTTGGGGTCATTGATTTCAATATATACATATAGTAAAAAAATAAATAAATGCTTATTGTCTGAAGGTACAAGGCTTAGAGCTTTAATTTTTGTTAAAATAATATCATCTAAAGGTACTCTACAAAAAGTTATTGCAAATTTTGCCTCTTGTGTCAAAATTAGCGACCCGCCCGCCCGGTGGCCATAGGTTTTCCTTATATGTATATAGTAAAAACTTAAAAAGTCATCTTCTCTAAATTTACAAAGGCTAGAGTTAAGATATTTTGCATGAAACATTGTGTAGTGAACCTCTTGCAAGATTGTTCAAATTATAGCCCTGGGGTCAAAATTGGTTCCGCCCCGGGGGTCATTGATTTTCATTATGTACATATAGTGAAAAAATAAAAATTATATTTTTTGTCTGAAGGTACAAGAGCATAGAGCTTTGATGTTTGATATATAATATCATTAATAGGTCCTCTACCAAAGTTGTTCAAAATTTTCCCCTGGGTGTCAAAATTGGCCAAGCCGGGGGCAGTGATTCTCATTATGTACACATAGTAAAAAAACAGAAAATAAAACAAATGTTTTTCTGAATGGGAGAAAGCTATAGCTTAGATATTTGACTTGAAATGTTATTTGGTGGACCTGTATCAAAATTGTTTTGAATTAAAACCCTTGGGCCCAAGGGGACAGTGACGCTACTTTCTTGTCCTTTGATGTACAGCAATGACATTTTGACCATGTGCACAGTTTTAGTTGTAAAAATTGAACTTTGATATCAGATGACGCTAGATTTTGATGATGTGACCTACTTTCTTGTTCTTTAAAGTAAAGCTGTGAAATTTGAAACCATGCGGTGGCATAGCATTTTTCTCAAATGCAATCTTGTTTTTAATTTATTTTCAATTTGGTGCTTAAGGTATTTTTGTATAACACTGTTTGTTATGCCCCCACTTCGAAGAAGAGGGGGTATATTGCTTTGCATTTGTCGGTCCGTCGGGTCCGTCGGTCCGTAGACCAAATGGTTTCCGAGTGATAACTAAAGAACCCTTAGGCCTAGGAACTTCAAACTTGGTATGGTGATTGGTCATGACCAGTAGATGACCCCTATTAATTTTGGGGTCAAGGGGTCAAAGGTCAAGGTCAGATTGACCTTGTAAGCAAAAACGGTTTCCGATCAATAACTAAAGAACCTTAAGGCCTAGGAACTTCAAACTTGGTATTGTGATTGGTCATGATCAGTAGATGACGCCTATTGATTTTGGGGTCAAGGGATCAAAGGTCAAGGTCACATTGACCTCTTAGGTAAAAACAGTTTCCGATCAATAACTAAAGAACCCTTAGGCCTAGGAACTTCAAACTTGATATGGTGATTGGTCATGATCAGTAGATGACCCCTATTGATTTTGGGGTCAAAGGTCAAGGTCACATTGACATTGTAGGTAAAAACGGTTTCCGATCAATAACTAAAGAACCCTTAGGCCTAGGAACTTCAAACTTGGTATGGTGATTGGTCATGACCAGCAGATGACCTATTGATTTTGGGGTCAAGGGGTCAAAGGTCAAGCATTGACCTTGTATGTAAAATAGGTTTCCGATCAATTAACTAAAAACGCTTAGGCTTAGGAACTTCAAACTTTGTATGATGATTGGTCTTAACCAGCAGATGACCCCCATTGAGTTTTGGGTCAAGGTGCCAAAGGTCAAGGTCACATTGACCTTGTAAGTAAAAACGGTTTCTGATCAATAACTAAAGAACGCTTAGGCCTAGGAACTTCAAACTTGGTATGGTGATTGGTCATGACCAGCAGATGACCCCTATTGATTTTGGGGTCAAGGGGTCCAAGGTCAAGGTCACATTGACCTTGTAGGTAAAAACGGTTTCCGATCAATAACTAAAGAACGCTTAGGCCTAGGAACTTCAAACTTTGTATGATGATTGGTCATGACCAGTAGATGACCCCTATTGATTTTGGGGTCAAGGGGTCAATGTCATATTGACCTTGTACTTAATGACGGTTTCTGACCAATAACTCAACAACTCAAGTTGCCTTGGTTGATATTTTTATATTAAACTAAAAATGCTTTTGGTATGCACATTATGTAATATAACAACTTGGCTGTCATTAATGAGGCCTACATGATTCATAAAATTTATGCATATATTATATGGTAAGTTTGGTAATAACTTAAATTGCTGCACACAACCTATGGGGTCACAATAATTATTACCTTGTGACTAGTCATGACCAGTAGATACTAGATAACCCTTATTAATTGTTTGTTCACTGGGTCAGAAGTCATGCATAATAACCTGATCACATGACTAATTGGCTGCCGATAGGGGGCATACATGTTTTACAAACATATCTTGTTATTCTAGTACTACATTTTGTACTACATTTTATGTTATAACAGCTGAGCCCTTTGCTAATTTGAAATGTTTTACTTTTGTTTTGTTGCCTTTTTGGTGTTTTTAACACTTTTTGCTGTTTTATAAGCTTTTTGTTTGCATTTTGAATGATTTGTACTTGTTGAAAAGTTCATGCTTATTTTTAGTATTTTATTATTTTAATTCTCTATATCTAGACCAGGGTTAATCCTAAGGCCTCAGAAGTCAATCTAGGTTAGGTATAACACTACTTTCAGCATTTAATTTACTTACCCAGAAACCCCCCCAAAAAACACAACCAAATTTGATTTAAATCCTATTTTTGATAATTTTGTTCAGTGTGTGTTTTGTTTCTTTCTTTTTAACATGTTTTATTTTGTTAGAACTGGATATTTATGTTGGTTTATTGACAGTTTTGATACATTTCTCTACATTTGTGCTGTATGGTTTTATTAAAAACACTGTTGCCATAGAAATATAGTTTTCTTGTTTGTCTTTATTACACCAATGCTAAACAGTTTATTGTTAGTTTCCAAGGATACACTAAAGGACATTTGTCTGACATGAGGAACAATAGGTAACGGCAGACGGAATAATGGGTAACAGTAAACTTCATTCATTATGTCTATATTGTTGCATACATAAATGGTCTTATTGGATATTTTTGAACTAAAGAAGTACCCAATAATTGCCATCTTCGGAGGACATCTGTGGCTTTCAGGTGAACAGTTTATTCATATTATTTGGAACAGCATGATGTCAACATGATTTGACTTACTATAAAATAGTTTGTTTTATTGTGATTATTAAGTGGCAGGTAATATTATACCCACATCATTCATCTTCCATTGCTCATGTAAGTGATGCTTGTGGAAAAGTTAGCAGAAACTTGTTCATGATCAAGTTGATGAATGTATTTAGTTAAGATTTAGGGAATGATGATATATTCTACCAACAAGTAGAAGAGTCACAGTATCTAAATCAGAAGTTTGTCATCATTCAACTGCCTTTCAATCAAATAAGCATCTGTATAACTAAGAATAAAGCACCTAGGGCAAATCATTGTGATGACGAAGCTTTTTAACCTTCAGACAGCTGGCAGCTACAGAATCTGCGTATGCAACCTATGCAGACTGAGATCAGTTGACACATCAGTTCTGTTCCGTTACAAATTTTTTACTTACAATATGGACTTGGACAAAAACTAGTTATATGGCAATTTTCTAGGTCTTACGCGTAAGGAGCGGGAAGTTATAGATGGAATGGAAAGGGTGTAAAATATAGAGTTGTCATCGATTCATTGCAAAGCAAATCAACGATATATCGATATCAGATGACAAATATTAATGATACACTAATTAAATTTGATAATTACATTTGTACTTACTTCAAGTATTAATTACTTGTCTGTAATTCTTTTTCGTACCCGATTAAATGCTTTCATTAATCAAAGCACAGAAGGCGCTGAATTTGTTTGGGTCTCAGAATGTTAGAAAGGTGAAGGTTGTGAGATTATAAACCAATTTGTTTTTGTATAGTGCCACCAATGCTTTCCAGTGTTATAACTGTAGTAAATTGGCTATAAGACTAATTGCCACACTGATGGTCAATTCAATGTTTATTTTGGCTTAAACATTTTTTAAAAAAAATGAGTTGCCTCAACTTGGATTTGAACTCCAGACCTCTCGATTCATAAGCGAGCGTGCAAACCCCTCGGCCACGGTTTAGTTATATGTTAATGGCCTGAAGAAAAATATATTACTCTAAATTAGGGTTTGTAACTCTTATTATTTCTACACTAAACCTGTTGTTTAACACAGATGTAAATAATCATGGAGCTTACTATAAGCATGTATATCTATAAAGAATGATACAATATATGAAATCTTCGACCATTCGGGAACTACTTTGCTTGAAAATTAATGCGCCTGTCATTTGGCAATCTTTACGCATTGATCTCCCCTGAAATTTTCGGCGTTAGTGTACATATAAAGGGAAGTAACCGCTTCAAAAAAGTGGACTACTTTAGGCATTTGCAATTAACAGCATTAGGCTCTGAAATTTCGCTACCATTATTTGTTTGGTCTGACGACCCAAACAAATAAAAACCTGTTCTTTTCATACATGTGTCTTGTTTATAAATGCCCATTGCATGATTTTTGCCGACCATTTTTTCAATATGCTTCTTCATATGTTTTGGGTGAATTTTTATAGTTTCTAGACATTCAATCATTATGTCAAAGTTATTGATTTTCTAAAATGTGTATTGGTTATTGTTTGACAGAAAAATATCAACAATACATCAATATCACTTCCATCAATGACAGTTTTGGTAAAATAGAAAGAACAAATAAAATCATAAACAGTGGCATATTATTTTTATTTCTATGTAACATCAAATATTGTGATATTCATCATTTTAAATATATGGAAAACAAAACAGAGCTACAATTGAGATTACTAGTAACATATAAAACAACTCAGTCTCACATAATCAAAGGCAGTAACTTTTTTAACACTTAACACTAGCAGCTTTAACTATTTGCCTGTAAATGGCCTCAAGATGATCTATTACACAAATGCAGCAAGGTGGACAATTTCAGACTTATTATTCGGTCAATATATAATTTTTTGGACCTTGGTCAAGATAACTTTTATCTGGTCAGAAAAATGATATATTAACGACTATTGTTAAAATGTATACCAGGAAATCTTAATCCTACACGTATAGCAGAATACACTCAAACATGTGTTACAGACCACCTTTCTAATAAAGACCACCCTGCAAATAAAGGCCACTCAACGACAAACCTTCAATGTTGAAAATACAATTGAGTAAACTTCAAATAAAGACCACTTGTCTGTAAAGACCATGTATGGTCTCTCCTTTTAATGACCTTTATTCACAGGTTTGACTATACATATTTGTGAATTTTGGACATATTAGCACACCATGATGAAGCTATCAGGTGCACATGTCTTTTGGCGGTCTACACGTCTTATGGTGGACTCATGATGTCAACCCTAATCAGCCAGTCAGAATGGCGCTTTTATGAATTGTATAGAATATATGATATTGTTTAATCCATAAAGACTTAGGGCATTGGATATCATTGTAGCTGTAGAATAAAATAGCCAACATGTAATGATTTGTCTATGCATATGGAATAAAAAATTGTGGAATGTAGTATAATTATGTCAATGTTCAATATTAGTGGTTAAAAACATGGAATAAAAACAATTTTTTACAAAAAAATGATTATAATTTTCTAGATGTGAGTATTGCCTATAAGTATTGTTTGACATATGTATTAACTAAATAATCTCTGATTTGATTATTGATAGCAGCAGTTTCCTAGAAAATAAATGAAGTCAAGTAAAATTTAATGCTTCCATATGATAACAATTTTTATGCGTCATGGGATAAACTATGACCGAACTTTTGCGGAAGCTTTGAATGAGATTTGTTTGATTGGGTTTTACCGACAAAGTATAGGTTACATGGCGACATTCCAGCTTTACTGTTGGAGGAAGACCTCGGGTGCCCTTCCATGCATTATTTTAGCAGCAAGGGGTAAGTTGTGTGAAGTCAACAACCTTAACCACTTGGCCTCGGACCCATTTTGAATGAAATTGCAAGATTGTTAACAATGGCCTTAAAGTATTAGAGGATTATGCCAAGTCATAGATTTGTCTAAAAAAGGAGTAAATGAAAAGTTACATTTGTCTAAATAAAGAGGTAAATGAAAAGTTACAATCAGTATCCATGAATAGAAGTTTTTCTCTCAATTTAATTCATCTTATCCACTCACTATATTTAGAGTGTAACATGAAAAAGTACAATTATCTGAAATTAATTATTCACTTTTGTCAAATCTAGCTGATTTGAAAGCACAACCTATCTGGTTCTTGAAGCTACATAAAGAAATTTTAAAAAATCTTGGTAGATCATTCTTATAAAATATTCCCAGACGTTGATATTGAAATGTAGCTTCCTGCTTACAGTTACAGCAACATATAAACTAAACAACTACTTGTGTTTCTTACAACCTGTCTGGTATTCTCACATACAGAACATGAATTTTTTTTAAATATAATAAATGCATCTTACTGCTTTAAACAACTTGTTTAAATTTTAACAACTGCCTGTTTTAAATTATAAAATAAGATAACCCTTTGTGTCTTATTTAAAAACAAACAAACTAAAACAATTAACTTGCATTACAAATAACAACCAATTACAAAATTTATATATTTTGTGCTCTTACATAATATCATCACACTGTCCATGTACATAATTTTCAATAAATTATCAAGAAAAGGAAAATAAAATAAAATAATTTCTAAAGATATTAATAAGAACCATAACAACTTGACTTTTCAGAAAAATGCCTATAATAACATTACTTCATGTCGCAAAATAACCAAAATAACAGTATATACTAGAATTTATAATGATAATAACAATACTTAAATGAGATACACAGAACCATTTTTAACTTATTTCATCATTAATAACATCATCTCTCTGTATAATATAACAAAGGTTATTAACTTTTCATGCTATTAATAACAATATAATCATTCTGTTTTATAACACAACTTTTATCTATGTCTTCCATGCTATAAATAAACATATATCCTTATGTTATTTATAACAATAACACACTGCTGTTTTATAAATAACTAGTTTCACAAAGTTATAAATAATAATAACATATGTCAATGTTATTTACTGGTACAGACATAGCAATGACAAATTTCTATGTTATAAATAACATTATTTATAACAATAATCACTGTCACTGTTATGAATTCCCAAAAATTAACAGCTTATACACAAAGGTGCATATAATTTATAACAATAACAGATATCTCTGTGTTATAATTAACCATAATTCATCTCCTTAATATCATTTAATAAAACCAGTTTGTGTTACAAAAATCAAAATCTACTGATCAACCAATTCACAACCAGGGTTGGCATATCATAGGAATGTTCCAATTTAAAATCTGTCTCACGTGCCTTCATCTATAGCAAAACCCATCACAAAACTGCATTGTAAAAATATGTAAAAAAATGCATGCTTTTTGAGGACCATACATATAACAGTTCTATTTCTGTACTCAAAGAGGAGAGGTTGGTACAGATCTCTTATTACATATATTTTTATATTACTTTGTACATAAAATGTAAAGAAATGATGTTGAAAAAAAACGACAGGTACCAAAATTTTAGCCTCGCATATTTGATGTACAAAATAAACATTGAAATGGTTAAAAACCAAATTGTGACAGGGAATTCAGTGTAAAATGTTTGGCTCTTTTGTATATAAACTAACATTATGTGCACTCTAAAACAAAGAGCCAAATATTTGTATAAAAATGAAAACCCTAAAAAATGTAAAAAACAATCACCAATTTATTTTTCTCTCACTAGTTCCTAAATTAAAAACTAAAAAGAAAAATGGATATAAAAACAGTATTAAGTACATGATCATACATTTTTATACTATATAACAGTGTTATATCACATTTTGCATCATTTCTATACATTATAAACTATTATGACTAGTCAAAAATGGCCCTTTCCTTGGAATTTTCAAAATCATTTTAACAGCTTCAATTTTCTCTGCAGCTGAGTAATTAGTTCTGTAAGTAAATCAGCCATAAATCTGTCATGGTGTAAATATTTGTACACATTTTTTTGCAGTTATATGAGAAATAATTCCCTTGTAACAACTTCAAATGTTTCTTTAATAATTTTCCCATTACAAAATTCATTTTTTTGCAATGCATTTCTAGTTATTTTCACTTCCACACCACTTTCCTGTCAAATAAAGGGAGTGTACTAGGATTCTAAAAGCACATGCCATCTGCATATATTATCTCCCTTGCTCTCCCTCATATCTGTCCAATGAGAGTTCTCCTCCTCCCCTGAGCTGTTTAATCCTGAAAAGAAAGAAAAGTGATGAAAAACAACTTAGGTGTGTTTTTTTATCATATTATATTTTCTCTTGTGTCACCTTACTGGTATGGGTACATTATGTGCCCTTTGACCCTTTGTGTGAACATGCTATTGAGTTGCCAAGCTGGTCAGGTTCCATGCATATAAGAGTTTAACCCTTTTAGAGTCATCTTAGCCAACATCTTAGCTAACAGGAAAGATTCAATATGCAACCTCACTGGCTTAAAAATCCTACAAAGGTGCTTGTGGCCTTATGGTTAATGTGACTGTTTCTCAACCCAGTTTGGTTTGTTATACATTGTACTTTAAGTCAGATATCATGACTACAAAGGTCATACTTTCCAGCTTTATTGGGAGAAAAAGACCTCAGGTGCACCTTTGCAGCATTATTTAAGACAAGAGCCGGCACTTGAATAGAACCACCAACCTTCCATAACCTTCCTGGATAGTTTCCTCACAATGTCATGATCTCTACTGGGTCACACCATGTTTTCTCATATGACGCAAGTACTTGTTAGCTTCAAGAAGCAGACTCAAAGAGTGTTAAAAAAAACTACCATCTTTCTTTACATTTGAATGTATAAAATTAAGTAGGTTACAAGTCAACCATATCAAGGGCATGATGTTAAATGGTCAAATGAAAGAAAGAGTAGGTTTTAACTATTTTTTACCAAGCATTCTATCACCATTGCACAATATCAAGCAGTCTGAAGAGAGTTCATACTGTTGTAACTTTAATTCAAGTATAAATTAGAAATCTGCTACACATATTAAAGGCCCATTATGCATCAGAAATGCTTTTATTTTTCAAATGCCTTTTATTTTTGTCGTACTTTCAAAAAGTAACTCATTGGTCAAATGCCTTCATCATCTTTATTAGCTGTTGTCTTTTGGCAAATAGTACAGTTGTAGCAATTCGGTAATTTGTATGGAAGTCAAAATACTGCTTTGTTTACATTTTGCTACATTTGTGACAAATTATTTCACATTTATTGCAACTTTCTTCAAGTTACAAACATCTAACATGCTCTAAAACAACTTATTTAAGTGTTATAAAAATCATGTTTGCCCTTTCTAAAGGAGTAAAGATTTATTCATTACTGTGGCATATTGTGCCTTTAAGATAGGGAATTAAATATTAAAATATTACCCAGAGCAAACCATCCAATCATCTCTTTCTTCTTCATAGATTTTTTGTTATAAACAGACACCATTAAAGTGACGTCTGCTAATTGAAAAAGCGCCACCTGGAACATGAATGTCTCTTTAAACAGTGGGTTTGGCTGACCACGCCGCACAGAGGTCTTGCTGTGAGCAACTTCTTTACCATTCGGAGCAATCAGTGTAAGTTTTACATATGTATCTGAAAATAAAATATACATCGGGTAAAACTTGTTCATTTTGCAAAAAGTATCGTATGCATTGAAATTCTCCCTGTTATACTTTTTCAGATGGCTTTTTAGTCACACTGACAATGTAGAAAGTCATAAAAATATGGTGACATTCTACATGTAGTTTTACTGGTGAAGGAGAACCTCAAGTCAGAATGAAAATGTGAGGGAAAAAAGGTTTGTGTACCTTTTGACACATTCTTTAAAATTCTTGTCCTAAACATGTACAGTTGTTGTTTTTTTAATATAATTCTCTATTAAAACATGACCTTTGAAATTATAGGTCATTTACATAAGTTAAGAAATACTATAATTATAACAGAGGGGAGATATCATTATTGTTGACTTAAGTACAATGTATTATCCCTTAAATGTTAACTGAACAATTGTGTGTCTGTATGTTACATAAAAAAATCTGCATAACAGACAAAGGGGCAACATAATAAATATTTTAAAGAGAATAAAGAATCATTTTATATTGTCAATCTAAAAAGAAAAAATATGGAAAAATTTCATATGCTCATAAGGATAACCATGTTGTAATAATAAAATTGAGTACAAAATAATAAATGATGACCAATATACATTATAGGTCACAACCTATAAACATAATCTGGGTTCAATTTTATATCACATAACATTATATACGGTAATTGATTGTAGAATAAGGCAATATACACTGTATCTATTAACTAAACTTAAACTAAACATAAACTTGTGTTTTGAAAAAAAATTGTTCAGTTAGGCGGTTTTATTTGAAACTGTATGAAAAACAGACCTGTACAAATATAGATAATTTCTAAACTGATATTTGTAACACAGTCAAGAACATCATCAACTTATTACAAAAGGAGAAATATTAAGAAAATCAATATCCTTCTAGCCATTTTTCTAGTATATAACAATATTTATTTAATACAATCATATTTTTCATTGATAAATAAGTTTATACTGGTAATGTTAAACTGGTAACATTTTAGTGATAATGTTGAACTGATAATTTTGGATTGATAATGTTGGACGGATAATGTTGGATTGGTGATGTTGGACTGGTAATGTTGGATAATGAAAATGTTGGACTGGTAACATGGTAATGTTGGACTTGACAATGTTGGACTGGTAATGTTGGACTGATAATGTTGGATTGTAATGTTGGATTGGTAATGTTGGACTGGTAATGTTGGATAATGAAAATGTTGGACTGGTAACATGGTAATGTTGGACTGGCAACATGGTAATGTTAGATTGATAATGTTGGACTGGTAACAAGGCAATGTTGGACTTGACAATGTTGGACTGGTAATGTTGGACTGATAATGTTGGATTGTAATGTTGGATTGGTAATGTTGGACTGGTAATGTTGGATAATGAAAATGTTGGACTGGTAACATGGTAATGTTGGACTGGCAACATGGTAATGTTAGATTGATAATGTTGGACTGGTAACAAGGCAATGTTGGACTTGACAATGTTGGACTGGTAATGTTGGACTGATAATGTTGGATTGTAATGTTGGATTGGTAATGTTGGACTGGTAATGTTGGATAATGAAAATGTTGGACTGGTAACATGGTAATGTTGTACTGGTAATGTTCGACTGATAACATAGCAATGTTGGGCTTGACAATGTTGGCTGATTGTACTGGACTGGTTGTACTGGACTGATAATGTTGGACACTGTGGCAAACAGGCTTCATCTTGCAGCAGGACATAATGCTCTACCCTAAATAGCAAAGCAAGAAGCCAGGAACCACACGAGCATTCAGTGTACTAACCAGACATGAATTAATATGATCTGAGGACCTGCCAATAAAACATCATAGTAAAGTAATTCTTTAATCCAATCTCCTGGAGATCAATGCTGTTTACTGGCTAACAATAGTTGATACACTAATTGAGGTGATGACTTGCTTCTTTATAACAAAATAAAAATATGTCTGCAACAGAATTAGATCAATGAAATGTCTGAATTTATCTAAATTGTTATCTCTTTTTTAGTATAAGCGGCTTTATTTCAACAATGTATGCAAATTCCTACAATAGAATGGAGGTTTTAATGACACTGGGTATCAAATGTGTTGTATGTATATTTTATGGACGATAGGAAAATGATAAAGTTCATAGACAAAGGTAAAAGTACATGCTAGAAGAAATCCAAGGCTGATTACATCAAAATTTTACAATAGACAAAGGTAAAAAAACACTTTTTTATAGATCACTTTTTCTTTGTACAAAAAAGGCCACAATACTGAGAAAAAATGCAATACAGGGTTATAACTCTTAACTGAATAAATGTATAAATAAGTTGTATTCCTTTGATTAAATTCTGACCATGTCAAGAGTCCTTAACTCTAATCTAAAAAAAAGTCGCTGTTTCTAGTTGATTAATAAATGCCAAAATAATCATGAGCTGTAAATTTGCCAATTTATTTTCATGAGTGCAATAATAATTATATTATCTTAATTTAATCATATGAAAGGAAGTCTAGAGCTAGCTAGCTGAGGCTCTCCAAATTCAAATAGTTTTTAGGGCTTTGATTTTTGCAAAGGATTAGATTAAGGCTTTCCGTACAATCATCAGAATATAAGAATATATCAAAATCAAACAAAGAAACTGCATTAAAAACAAACCTGGGGCTCTATTCATTGCCATATTCCTGAAGTTACT
This sequence comes from Ruditapes philippinarum, assembly GCF_026571515.1. Classification (NCBI taxonomy): domain Eukaryota; kingdom Metazoa; phylum Mollusca; class Bivalvia; order Venerida; family Veneridae; genus Ruditapes; species Ruditapes philippinarum. The sequence continues at coordinate 26,620 of NW_026858696.1, read as the reverse complement.
TCCCTTGATTACTTCCACAGACAATCTCCCAGTAGTACCATTGTAGGCAAGCCCTAATAATAGTTCAGGCATACCCCCATGTTGTAATGACTGTGTAGATGAAGCACTGTCACTGCGAGACAAACTTGCAACATCTGCGTTTGAATCTCCTTGCTGCAAATAGAAATAAGGAACTATCAAACTTAAAAATGGAGTCTCAAAAGAACATGATTGTTTTAAAACAAAGGGTAATAGATGGTACCAGAAACTTAGCAAATATGGGTTTTCCCCATCAAATCCCGGGTAAATACAATTTTTTACCATTATAGCTTCACTGTGCATTACCAATCAAAACCGGTGTGCCTATAATTATCTGTATATTTACCAAGTTGTTACTTTTAACTTGTTCCCCGTGACATTTGCCGGGTTTTGGTGTATCTCTATCATTTTTCCGAAACGCAGTCAGACCAAGACAAACTATACACTATTATTGGCACTTTTAAAATTACTGATAAGAAGTAAGAAATAAAAATCTTCCTCATTAAGCAACATTGTCAGATTATTTTTTTTTTGTTGTGTTAATCAATAAGATACAATGTCAGGTCTAAAGGAATGTGGTATGGGTTTGGTTAACAGGTCAATTCTGAATTTCGAGCAAAAAATAAATGTATGGTATATATTATGATTTGATGTACATTTCTTTTTTATAGATTTGTATTCTTTTTTATATAAAGGATAAAAGAGTTCTGTGACTTATTACACTGTTTAAAATAAGATGTCTAGAAAATCTTTCAAGCAATTAGTAAGAGAAAAAAATATCCAGAAAAAAAAATATTAACATGTTTCTTCTGTCATTCATGAAATTAAATAAATTAAAAGTAATTACATTTACATTTTTTTCCTATGAAAAAACTGAGTTTTCACAAATAACTTAACAACAAAGCAGCCATTTTGGCCAGAACTTTTATCAGGGAATGATTATGAGTTACAGCCATTAATTATTCAACCCTTATTTTGCTGACTTATCGTAATGGACTTTTTGGAACAGTCCAAATGTAGTTTTAGGGATTTTAACATCAAAATACTAAAATTGGGCAGCAAACAATATATATTCTGACCAGACTTGCAATGCAAACCTTCTGTAAGCAAGCTGGATAGCTACCTTACAGTCTCTAGTGACCACAGCAGTGAATGGCAAATGCGTCATAATCGCATGGTTGTATCTAAAGTACATGACAGGCATTGGGGGACAAGTAGTTTGAAGTCCATGACCTTAACCACTCAGCCAGAGACACTGGCCCAATCACTTAGTGAAAATGAAACTAAATCCATATACAGTAGAACTTCTATGAGTCGAACTTCGATTAGTCGATTTTCGCGATGTGTCGAAGAAAAATGAAAGTCCCGATTTTCCCCCTATATATTTCTTATAAAAACCTATTTATGAGTTGAGATTTTATGTGTCGAATTTTTCGATGTGTCGAAGTTTTTTCGTGGTCCATATAAAGTAAATCTAGTGCAATTTACCACAAATAAGTCGAAGTCATTTGATTATTTTGACACCTTTGATCTCGAGACATTTTTCACACAAATCAACTTGTGTGACAGGTATTAATTACACAGCCGTGTGTTCAAACAGCCTTTGTTTGCGATAAAATGTGTGATAAAATGCTTAAATCATTTCTATTTTAAAGGTAACCCGGTGTCGCATGAGAATAACACGCGAAATATTTACTATAAGCTGGTGTAGTTATCGCCCTTTCGTATTGTTACGCCTTTTGTAACTCTATTGTTTACGTGAACGGGTAGTCAAAATAATTAGCCTTGAAAAAAGTTATTCAACACACTATATTTATCATTGTAAAATGTAAAATAACAGATATATAATGGAAAAATATGAAATACGTTTCGTTAAAGTATAGATCTTATTATTATGACTAGTCACGGGTCGAAATTTTTGTCATGAAATTGAGAGCAATTCATGAGTCGAAGTCCCGATGTGTCGAAGTTTTTACGCAAGTCCCTTCAACTTCGACTTACCGAAGTTCTACTGTATATACAGTTTTCGACTACTAATGATAGTATTTAAAGCACCTTTGGTTTTAACAATTGCACCTAATTTATATTGACTTTGAATACTTTAACTGACTCTGAATTCTTTGAAAGTAAAAGAGTTATCGCCCCTGAATTTGTAAAAATTACAATATCAATATAGCTTGAAGGAATAAGGAAATAGAGGAATAAAAGAAATAGTTATCTTACTTTTGCATGACAGATAAATGGAATAAAAATAAAATCAGCCTTCACATCGGTGACTCTTAATTAACTAAAAAAAAAGAAATTCAATTTCCTTTATCACACAATTTTTTGTAATGGAAAATCTGCATGGATTTTTTTTTCTAATTAGAAAACATTAAAGCTTCTGTACAAGTTGAACTAGGTAACCTATCTACCACCATAATAAAAATTTGCTGACATTAAATTTCCGCTTCATTACCTGTATTATGTCTGCTGAGAACACCTACATATAGTAATGAAACCACAATAAAATCACAGAAATTAGCAGACGCGTCCATTAAAATGAAATTCAGACACGCATATTTAGCTGTCTTATACCTCTAATTAGTGATTTCAAAAAACAGGGGCAGCAAAATTATACAGTTTTCTTTTTCCTAATTTTCTTAATATATCCCCATTTCTTCTTAATTATCTCATTCTTATTTCCTGATTTTCACTTTATTAATAGGCAATAACAGCTTGTTACAAGATAGGTGTTATTATGTATCTTATATCTGCGATATGAAAGTTGTGCTCATTTACAAAATACTCTTCATTAGTGAAGACTGGCTTTAAATTAAACCATTAACATACTAAATTTGTTTAATTGACTAGTTTCACTGTCTATTATGAATTTCTAGGGAGTTAAAAAATATCAGACAATGCTTTAGCCAGACCTGAAAAAAAACAGGGGCAGAATGTGCTTAAAGGGGTACGGGGACATGCTCCCCACCCTGGACATGCTGTTTACTCTGATAGACTGACTGTATCCTCTTGTGGTTTTAGCACATGGTTAAATATATGTATACATATCTGTGGTTTTAGGTGGATTTAACAGCACTATACCAAGAACATTAATATTAGAACATACATAATAGCAAAGGTAGTATATGTGCAAAAAATGGCACTGTCAAACTAGTGACACTGGACAGTGTACTGGTGATAAAAGCTTATCATTTCAAATTCGAGCATGGTAAAGATTAAAATGTGTTAAGCTGTTACTGGCAAAATATTCTATAAAATCTTTGGCATAATTTAAATCAATATAAAAAATATTCTACCCAATAAAAAAAATGTAACAATCAGACCTAATATAGCTTTATACCCTTTTTATATGAAAAATGCTGGCATTCAAAAGTATAAGTAGACTAATTGGTCAGGCTGCATGGATAACAGTAAAATAGCATTGCTCTCTATTGGTGCCATAGGCAGGTCATTATGTTGTTATTGCTTACAGCCATATCAGACATGAGAACTTGTAATGAGTGAGATTGCAACACAATCAATTAACTGTCTGCAGCTATAATTTAGCCAATTTTATAATTGACTGACTGTCTGGTATTACATGATATCATATATTCATAAAAATGTATAAGATTTATCAACCAGTCTTTCTGATTCTAGCAATCTATTGTCTGACACTTTATCCAGTAGTAAAATGATGAAATATTATAGTAATATTCACAACTTTAATATGAGGTTTGGGTTTTCTTTTATTAAATAACTAATAAGCAGTGAACTACATTCAGATTTATATTATTTACAAATTTAAATACAACATGTATTCAAAGAAAGTACTTTAAAATCCTATTAAAATAATCAATACCTTCATGTTGTTTACAAGAAATAAATGATACACTAATTGTTCAGAATTCAAATGTTTCTTTAAGGCATTACTGTAAGTCATGTTAGCCAAATATTTTAGCATTTAAAACAAGATTTGCTACTTAGTTTTACATTTAATATGAATTTTCACAAAAACTATTACATGATAATTCTACTGATCTTATCCCACCACCTTTGATGCAAGAAAACAAATGTCATTAAAAATCCTCAAGAGAAATACCAAAGCAATCAATTTCTCATATTTCCAGTTGACAAAAATGATTGAGAAGTCAGAAATACTTCTCAATATTTAATCTTGATCTATTTTCTTATGACATGAGTTATATTTGATTTCGTTCACAAATGGTAAAAAGTTATAACATTTTTATGAGTCAAATAAATGATTGACGTGTGTTTGTTAGCTTAAGCAAATCAATATTACCGGTATTTCCTTAATTAATACATATCGGCATACTTAGTATGTACCGTAATTATAAGTTACCTATAAGAGACTATATATGTTGACTTATAGTTCCTTTAACATTATATGTGCTATCTTGGATTCTTTGATATATTGTCTTAATAAGCTACCTTCGTTAAATAAAGAGTTTATTATTATTTTTTTTTAAGTTAGCAATAGCAGACTTTGTGAGAAACTTAAATATACCAATAGCAAACATGGTGAAAAACCTTCAATTACCAATAGCAGACTTGTTCACTTAAAATTACCATTAGCAGACTTATTGGGTACCTTAACCCATTACTTCATATACACGCCTTTTAACGCCTTTTTCACCCCCCCCCCTTTTTTGTTGTCTCAAATGATGAAAAAATGCCTTATCCAGGCCCTAAACACTTATTTTTGTTTGAGAAATGTTGTTAAAAAAATTGACCTCTTTTTCGGCGCGGCCCCCCAACCAAAAGATACATCAGGGGGTTGCCAGAAGGGGGATGTGCCCCCTTCTGTTTTGGGGGTTTGAAGGGGGGCGGAGTCCCCTCATCGCCAAGAAAAATTTTGGACTTGTGAGAGGCTGTAAATGACCCCAGATTGATCATAAGGTAACGTGTAACCAACGCTGAAAAGCATTTGACTCTATCTCAATCCATTGATAAGTTGCAGCACTTGGAAATCAATTTTGATGGAAAAAATCAACGCAAAATAGTGATTTTTGGCAATTTTGAGATGTCCCCTCGTTGCCATGGTAACAGAAAATTTAAGTCTGAGCATGTTGTTGCAAGGACAATGGTTCAGTCAACATTTGGGTGCCAAGTTTGATTAGTGTTGAAGCAGTTTTTATAGTATTATAGCAATTTGAACTTGTAACGGGAGACTTTTCAATGAAAACAGCCATTTTCACAAAATGCTCATGAAGCAATGGGTTAATGAAAAAAAAAAAAAAATCTACAAAACAACAATTTTTCTTCAAATTTATATGACAGGCCATGTTTAAACATGAAAAAACGCGATTTAGGGTAATTTCAAGTATTTTCATCATTTTCAGTTAACCCATTAACTTCATATACACGCCTTTTAACGCCTTTTTCACCCCCCCCCCCCTTTTTTGTTGTCTCAAATGATGAAAAAATGCCTTATCCAGGCCCTAAACACTTATTTTTGTTTGAGAAATGTTGTTAAAAAAAATTGACCTCTTTTTCGGCGCGGCCCCCCAACCAAAAGATACATCAGGGGGTTGCCAGAAGGGGGATGTGCCCCCTTCTGTTTTGGGGGGTTTTGAAGGGGGGCGGAGTCCCCCTCATCGCCAAGAAAATTTTGGACTTGTGAGAGGCTGTAAATGACCCCAGATTGATCATAAGGTAACGTGTAACCAACGCTGAAAAGCATTTGACTCTATCTCAATCCATTGATAAGTTGCAGCACTTGGAAATCAATTTTGATGGAAAAAATCAACGCAAAATAGTGATTTTTGGCAATTTTGAGATGTCCCCTCGTTGCCATGGTAACAGAAAATTTAAGTCTGAGCATGTTGTTGCAAGGACAATGGTTCAGTCAACATTTGTGCCAAGTTTGATTAGTGTTGAAGCAGTTTTTATAGTATTATAGCAATTTGAACTTGTAACGGGAGACTTTTCAATGAAAACAGCCATTTTTCACAAAATGCTCATGAAGCAATGGGTTAACTAAAGTATTCTAAGAGCAGAATTGGTGAGTGTGTTGACTTATGTTACCAATAGCAAACTTGGTGAATTCCTTTATCTAATGTTACTACTAGTAGACAAGGCTTGACATTAACTTAATGTTACCAATAAGAACTAGATAGGTTACAGAATACCTTGAGATAAACGCAGCTAGTAGTAAAGATCAATCAATAAATCTGTCTATTAAAATAACCTTTGACTGTTTCCTCTTATTACAAAATAATAAAACTTTATACAAATGCAAATCAAAAGCTTTAGTATTATTGTAAACAGCATTTCCTGATGGGGAAATAAATTTGATCTTCACATCTACAGTAGAGTAAAAACAGTCTTTCAACTTAACAAAATCACAAAATCAATGAGCAAGAAATTCCCTTAAGCTTGATAGCCAAAACATCAGTAATAATGTGAAAATATTTCAATGTACAATGCTTATATTCAATCACAAAATGTGTTGTAAATTCACTGATAATCATTTTGTTAATGGAATTAAACAACAGAGAAAATATAATTTCAATGAGTATAATTGTCTGGAAGGGTTTTTTTTTTTTTAATGTTTTTTTTTGTTTTGTTTCTTTTTCCATATTGATGTTTGTTAGATTTTCAAGCTTTGTAGCTAAATATGTTGTGCAGCAATGTTCAACTTGTAAGCTATACTAAATAGAAAATATTTTGTCCCTTGTATTAGAGTGTTCAATTCTAAGGCCAAACCTTTCAACTGCAGGAACCAATAGTGATTAGCCTCTGCCTCCAGTATAGAGCCAGGCAGGGTTATACATTTGTGCAGTCTTAAAGGCTCTATACTTCTGATCACTCAATTTTTGTATTTTGATATTGAAATCCCTTAGAATCTAAATGGAATGTTCCAGATTCAAAGCTGGGCAAATCTTTTATACAAATCCAGAGAGTGAAGGGTTAAAGTGGTTGAGCAAGATTATTAAATTAAATATGAAGTAAAACTTACACTAAGATTACTACGAGGTTCTAGAATGACCCAGTGCGTTGATGGAGCATCCATGGTGAGGGACGCAAAGCCTATAATACTTTCTCCTATCATTCGCTCCCGGCGCATTCGCTCTACACCGTACAACCGGAATCTTACTCCATAACCTAAAACTTCCTCTGAAACAAAGAAAAAGATTTTTCAGTTATTTTGTAAACCTATGCACAATCTTGACATAACTTTATCAAATTTATTTATAGAGTTAGATGAATTTATACTATGAGAGCCTCAGGAAAGCATAATATTATCTTATTTCAATGAGTTCAATAAATTTTAGTATTGAGCCTACACAAATATAATATTCACATAGCCACAATAAAGACTGTTTTCATTGACTAGCCTATAGTATAATGCTAATGTTTTTGCTATTTTTCTATAACACAAATGATGTCACATCAAAATATATGCTCGACTAAAGCCTAGGTCACAAATAAGAAAATGCCGCCGGGCGGCGTCTGTTTCTCCAAAAAATCGCAATATCGGCCGGCATCCGTCCGGCAGCAGTGACTATCGGACGGCAGCAGCTGAAAATTTTGCTCATCGGGCGGGCGCCTTCGAGTTTTAAGTAATACTTAAAAGCTTAAGGCGGCCGGACAATAATTTCTGGGGTCAATGAGTATAAAATATCATCGAGCGGAAATCGTTTAATCGGACGGCGCCCGTTTTATTTGTGACCTAGGCATAAGCAATACCATTTTCAAGGCGTCGCTTAAGCGGGTATGTGATAAAATTCATTATGTAAAAATGAAAACATGTTTCCAAGCATAACCAACTTATCACTTTATAATCTACTGCATGTTATTCTTATAAACAACAATTTTCAGAACAACTTCTCACAAAATGTTAAACTGTCATTGAATTACTTATAAAACTCAAAATCTCTAAAGATAAAGAAAAGTGTCTCTCTATTCCCTTTGCAGACAAAGATATGAGCAAATATTCACAATAATAGAGTGCATGAAGTCAATAAATATTTTGGAAAATATTTAATCTGTCACTAATGGCTTAATTATGAATTTATCATGCAAGACAAAAATCTCCCGAGGAGACTGATTTTTGTCGACTGATTTTTGCAGCTAATTATACTAAATTTAGTGTGAACTTAGGAAATCTGAGAGACAATTTATCTTCATTATACCATTTAGCAGAGCAGCAACTTAAACAGGAATCAATGGTATAATTTTTTACAAAATCTTCTGCCTTATTTATAGATTGTAGAGATCCTTCAAAACAATCCCAAAAAAAATCAGCTTTGTGATCATTGCAAAATTTATGACAGAACTTGTGCAAACTTGAGTTTCCATTCAGTTATTTGCTACTGCATTTACTCAAATACAAAACAGATCTCTCAAACGACAGGACTAAAATAACACAATTTTGTTCAGACTCTTGTACACTTAACAAATCTTATAAGTGTGCACCTTTTATGTCCTTATAACTTTTTTGTTCATCAATATTTTTTTACAAAATTTTGTGTTCTGACTATTGGCTGCATTTCCACACTTTTCTTGTGCCCAAACTTGTCAAATTTAATTATGCGACGCGTTCAACCATCAACGTACAAAATTCACACAATGTACGAAAAAATTGTGTGAATGCGTGAAAGAAAATTGCACATGATATTCTCGAATACAACAGAGATCCACATATCAGAAAAACATCACATATGGGTACATTATCTATTCAACAGCATCGCATAGCCCTAGGATTGGTCTACGCTGGAGTACACCAAGCAGAGATTAGTAAAAAATAATTTGTTTATATAATTATTTAAACTCCATTGCATTGTTAAAGCTGAAAATCATTTAAATTCAGTTCCTACCTAAGACAAACATAATTGCATATTTATTTTTTACTTATTACATGTTTATATCATTTGGAGGTTGCGCAATGCATGGTGTTCACCGCAATGTAATAACAAGGCTTAAGAAGGCTTATCTTCATAACAGAGTAACTGGCAGCGTTTATAAAATTCCTCGCCGACCCTAAAATTATCTCCAACGGTATGCTACATTGATGAGACGACGCTCCAAGGCTGCAATGCACAGTCAGAGTGACACGGTTTAAGAACATCATTTTGCAACATCGACTTTCGACACGCACTCACATTTTTTAGAAATACATCTTAAAATTTATCTTGAATGAAAAAAGAAAACAAATAAAAATAATAGCCTGTCCCTTTTCTGTATTTATTGAAAATTTCAGCATGATTGGGCAAATATTGATACACCTATGAGACCATTTATGCATGCACACTTATAAGATTTGTTAAGTGTATAATATGATTTCAATTTCATATGTGTTCAAAAGATGACAGAGCCAAAGCAATTACGTCTGCAAAGAATTGTGTAACTCCCTATTTGGAAAGAGGTATAAAAACTATATTATATACATGTACAGTACCTTGGGATACTTTATTGAACACAAAGGTCTCTTCAAATGCTGGGTTATCTCCCTGTTTTACTTTTGTTTTATGACGCTGTTTCTTGGTCGGTAACAACAATAACCGCACTTGCGTATTATTTGCGCCTCCGCGTTCTTTGGCAGGTATATCTTGCGCTTGGTGGATCGTAACTTCCATACGAGATTTGTGCGCAATGTAATTAAATGTCACTTCAATGTTACCACATTTTGAGATTAACGGAACATCGTTCTGAAGATCACTGACATCGAACATGTGCTCCTGAAATATGAACAAAAATACATCAATGGAATGGTTTACAAAATGTTGACTCACGGGTATAAATCTGTAACTACATGGTAATATGATAAAAATCTGGAAACAAAGTGATCCCTCGGAATTTATGATAAAGATATTTCAAAAATTGTTTCATCTTGGGTTTTATTATATTCTTTTGGTCATATGTTGAAAGTTTTATAAAGAAATATCTCTATTATTTTACTCATATGAGTTATTAAAGAAAACAGAATAAAACATTCCCTCACAAAGAGTGATGACTTTGGTCATGCTCCATCCAATTACTTTGAAAATTATACAAAAACATTCTAATGGTGAAGGAACTATGAGCGACACTTGAGTGATGTCATGTTTTTCCTTCAGGACTAAGATTCCAGCATATTTAGTGTTGAAGATTGAATACCACTTGAGCTGGTACTAAGAAGGCCAGGAGAGATGTTGCATTTGTTACATATCATCTCTCATGAACAGACTCAAACTATTTTCATGCAATATTGTCATTTCATTGCTTCAAAAACATCACCACTTTTCCAAATTTTTGCCAAAGTACATAAATTGTTTGGTATAATTTTTATTCTACAGATTACAGAGAGCCAAAAATAGCATCATACACTTTAAAATATTATGGAAATGCAGTTTTTTAATAACCTGACATTCAAGCTAAATAGCATAATATTTTGGTCTATTAATTCAGATGGGAGAACTTTATGCAAAACAACTGCAATATACACCATATATTTACATGGAAATTGAGGATAAACTACTCCAAAGTTCAAATCTAGGCATATACTTAATTAATTGACACAAATCTAGAAATGATGTAGGCATATAGAACATGCTAAAAATCTGATATTATATTGTCCGTTTTCCAGTCTTAAAAAGGTCATGCACCATTTTCAGGAAAAAAATTTAAAAACAGGTACTGTCTTGACAGTGAACTGTGCAGATCTGTACTAGCTGCATGGGTTGATTTTAATAAGAAGCTTTGTAACATTCAAGTGTTGTTACTTGGGAATGACTTAGAGCTGATTTTAAAACACATCATCCTACCATTTGACAAAACAAAAGAGGGTTAATTGGGCTTTTTTCATGCATAAACATCTATCTAGTCACAAGAACTATCCATTAATGCATGGCTTTTGCCTTCTTCTCCATTGATGTATACCTACATTTGCAGTTTTTATGTTTTACCATTTGATGACAATACATGTGGAAAAATTATTTTTTTATTATAATAGGGAGAATTTCACCAAACATTTCAGAAAAATTATTAAAAATTAATGTTCATGACTTCCACTTATATTATTTGTATAAACCTATAGTACAAAAGATTACCAGTAAGCCAACATACAACTTAAATCTGGTTGCATCACTATATCATGCTGTCATATCACTGTAGGCCCTATTAAGTTGAAAAATTGATAGCATCTACAAATATTTTGAATAAATATTTTGCAGAAATTTCGATCTTGGGAGTCAAATTCTATAACATTGTAGATATTTAATAGGGTATATAAATGGAATAAGTAAATAACCTGGAGGTATATAAAAACATTTAAATAAAAAAAAAGATCAATAAAGCATAATCATTAATTATTAATGTCCTACAACATTATAAAGGCATTACAAACTGTGTTAGCATGTGCCTGCCTGGTGTTTTATTTCCAGTAAATTTAACCCGATTAATTCAGGGCACAATGAAAGCTTTAACCGGAAAATATATACATGAATAATGTATAAATACCAGCTTCATATAACTGAAATTGATCCAAATAATGCCCTATTTCCGACCTAATATTTCAAAAAGTTACTGATGTATGTAAAAAATACATAATTTATTACTTTAGTGATCTAACATCAGTCAGTTTTGAATTTCTGAACCAAAAACAGGAATAAGTTAACTGTTATGTAAATTATACACCAAAAGTGCCTAAAGAGAAGTGATTTTTGTTTAAAACAATAAACAGTTATCATTCTGACATATCGACCAACTCTGAATAAAAAACATCATAATTATTAAGGTTGATTTATCTAGCTGAATTACAGCCATGTGAATGCTTGTGCCTCAAATAATGCATGGAGGAACACCCCTAGGTTCTTCTCCACCCCAAAATAATGCATGGAGGTCTGGAACACCCCGAGGTCATTCTCCACCCTGAACAATGCAGGGACAAACACCCTGAGGTCCTTCTCAACCAATACAGCTGGAAAGTCACAGTATTTCCTTTGTTTTGTTTTGTTTTGGGTTTTACGTCACATCGACACAGTATAGGTCATATCGCGACGTTCCAGCTTTACTGGTGGAGGAAGACCTCAGGTGCCCTTCCGTGCATTATTTCAGGCACGAACGGGCACCTGAGTAGAACCACCGACGTTCCGTAAGCTAGCTGGATAGCTTCCTCACATGAAAGAATCCAAAGTCCCTGTCGGGATTCGAACCCACAGCGGTGAGGGGCAAGTGGTTTGAAGTCAACGACCTTAACCACTCGGCCACGGACGCCCCAGTATTTCCTTTATAATGGTGTTATTATGACATAATAACATCATAACATTTATGATTTAAATTAAAAAATACAGACAGATTCCAACTTAAAGGGTCCACATTTGAATTACCTCTTTGAACATGATATAAATCAACCAATCTTTCTAATGTTTCAACCTGCATTATGACATTGACACTACTATCATTATTGTCTATAATAGCCAATCAATGCAAAATATTCCAACTGGAAACATCTCAATTTTCAGGATAATTTGAGACAAATTAATTATTTGCAAGTGTCCTTTGTTGCAATGAATGTATTTCCAAGGAGAGTGAAATTTAATTTCATGCCCCATTCATTCAACAGCATGCAATCTCTGAATAATTATTAAGATTTTTCATTTATATTTCAACTTTATAACACTAGTGACAGAATTCTTCCTGATTTTACAACAATTCTTCTGCATTGTTAAGTCATATCAAAATAACATGTAACTAGAAATGTGTCATCATGCCACGGATGCCCCGGCATGCAGCCAAAATTTCAGATGTTATAATATTTAGTTCCAAATTTGTTTGCACAAATTATTTTTTTCATTTGCAGTTCAAAGCCCTTAAAACTTTTCAATGTTAACACAAACCATTTTCATACAATGTTCAAAGCACTGAAATTATTTAGTCTTAACCTTTTGAAAATAGCATATTTCATATTTGTAGCCAAAATAATGGCTACATACATTTCCACAAAAGTATGAGTGCTGAAACTGAAAGTTCAAAATTTTTCCAACATTCAAGAAAGATATGTTTGTCCAAAATCATTGAACCACGACCAAATTCAAACTTTCCACAAAAGTATGAGTGCTGAAACTGAAAGTTCAAAATTTTTCCAACATTCAAGAAAGATAAGTTTGTCCAAAATCATTAAACCACGACCAAATTCAAACTTAAACTGCTTATTCCTAAGATGTATCTATATTATTTTCAAAGTGAAAGGGACATAACTCTGCCAAAAAATCATCGAACCATGACCAAATTCCAACTTGACCTACCCATTCCTTTGACATATCCATATGTCAAATTTGAGTTGAATATGTAACACTGTTGGGTAGATAATGAACAGAAACTGTAAATTTCATATTATTTTCAAAGTAAAGGGGGCATTACTCTGCCAAAAATCATTGAACCATGACCATATTCGAACTTGGCCTGGGCATTCCAAAAACGTATCCATATGTTTAATTTGAGTTGAATGTGTTGTACTGTTGGGGAGATAATAAATAGAAACTGAAAATTTCATATTATTTTCAAAGTGAAAGGGGCATAACTCTGCCAAAAATCATTGAACCACGACCAAATTTGAACTTGACCTGCGCATTCCTTTGATGTATCCATATGTCAAGTTTGAGTTGAATGTGTTGTACCGCTGGGGAGATAATGAATGGAAACTGAAAATTTCATATTATTTTAAAGTAAAAGGGGCATAACTCTGCCAAAAATCATCGAACCATGACCAAATTCGAACTTGACCTGTATTTTCTCATGACATATCCATATGTCAAATTTGAGTTGAATGTGTGCAACCGTTACTTAGATAATGAACGGAAACTGATGATGACGGAATGACAGAATGACGGAATGACGGAAGGACGGAATGACGGAAGGATGGAATGACGGAAGGACGGAATGACGGAAGGACGGAAGGACGGAACAGGGTAACACTATATGCCCCGGCCATTACATGGCGGGGGCATAAAAATATAGATTATAGTTCCAAATATACCTTAGTGAATCAAAATAATAAACAACCATCATAATTCATTCTGTAACACTATATATTGTTATTGCTAGACAGGTGATCAGAAAGTTATGTCACCAGAAACCAAGGGGCAGCTCTGTACAAAAATGTAGTAGTCTTCAAGGATAAGGCAAAAGCATAGAGATTCTTTCTTCCTAAATGAAGCACTAAGGTTATTCATTGTTTGTAATGTATAAGTGGATGTGACTTTGATTTTAAAGTCTCATCAGAAGGACTATCAGTAATTTTATTTGGATAAGTTATATTTAATTCTCACATTCAGGACCTGTAGGCAGACTGTATTACTACAGAACCACTTACTCACTTAAACACAGGCACACAGCATACTAAGCAAACGTAAGATTTGCAATTGCAGTTTCTCTCCAATAACAAGTTACTGTAGATAATTATGTTCAAGAGTGATTTAAGTTTCTAGCTACTGGACTCTGGTTAAAAATGCATCTTATCAGAACCATAACTTAAAATCTGAAAGTTGTTAAATACCTGATATTTTTACTGTCAGAACATTCTTATGTTTCTGATGTCAAAGAGTTATATCAGCTGGGAAACAATCTGAGTCACTTGCAGACCGGTCTTAATATTCTGACTTTTGATTGGTTAATCTAAATTTACATTTAAAATTGACCAATGGTAATGCTGCAAAGATAGACTGGTCTGCAAGCTTTAGTAATTAGTTTAACATGGTTAATAGAAAATACTTACATCAGTAACATGCTCACTCTCTGACACTGAAACACCATCATAGGCCTGGTTGTTAAAAGTTTGGGTCCCTTCTAAAGTATGTGCTGATCCTGTGGTAAGGGAACCAGTCAATGAAGTCGGTATTTCTCCTGCTCCTGGTTCACTTAGTGGTGGACTACGAGGCTGGCTAGGAGGAGCACTTCCCTCACCGCTTGCACCACTAGCTTCTTTGGTAGACTCCCTTGAAGAAGGGCGTGGTTCAGTCGCAATAGAGGTTTTAGACGGTGAGGACATTTGATGCACAGGGGAATCCATGTCAATAAGTTTGCCAACCCTTGGACCTGTTGGTGTTGGCGTTTTATCAGGAGCTGTTCTTTTTGTAGTTTCATTGTCAATGGTCACATGATCAGCAATTGGTTGTTTCACCTGAGATTTATCTGAAATATAAGTCATATTTACAAAAGGTAAATTATAGATATGAAAGTCAAAAATCCATTTGTGAGAAATGATTATTATACATCAATTTGCATTTATTACTTTACCAAAGAAGATATAAAATATATCATCATTATCTGCTTCTTGAACATGCATTTGAGCATCAACAAATATGCATGTGTGTTCTTTTTGTTTTCTTCTTTTTTTTTCTTTTTCTTTTTTAATGACTTTTAAAACCCAATTATCTTAGGGTTACATTGTAATGTACAACAATTATGCTTTTGTCACTTGCTGAACTAGAAATGAGCTAATTACAGTCTAGTAAAGTAGTGAAAATTGGAAACCTTAAAGATCATGCAACAATTGGCATATTAATTGAAAATGTTGCAGGTTATGTCTGTTTGAGGCTGTTCAAGGAAAACAGCTAAAGTACAACCAACCATGAAATTAGTATTATGTAGAAACATCTGCAGATGTCTTTTTAAGTTGCAGTATGTATTATAGGATTTTTTTAAATACAATGTTGGTATGAGATTTTAGAAAAGTCAAAGTTAAAAAAAAAATGGAATTCTTAAATTCTCACATCAATTTATTATGTTATAGAGAACATTTTTCTTCAACTATTGAGCAGATTTCAAAAGATGCTCATAACATATTTCTTATTAACTACAGAATTGTCTTAAAAGCTATGAATTAACAAAAAACAAAAAAAACAACAAGGTTTCCTTTTTCCCCATGAATTAAGACATTGGATATCAAATTTAACAGAATTCTAGCATTTTAAAACCACATGACTGAGTTCCTCTGATTACATTTGTCAGGCTGTCAAATACCAAACATATTCATTCCAAGAACTATTTCATTGAATGTTAAAAATCCATTTTATGTTTTCCTGCATTGTAACTTGAAACATTTTTAACCCTTAAGGTATGACATCCTAATGGGTGCTTTAAGGAACTTTTAATACAGGATGTCTGTTATATGCCTTAAAGGATGCAGGTATGCAAAATTGAAACAACATTCAACCAAATGGTTTTTGAGTTATGGTCATATCATAAAATAACAAATGATAAATAAATATAGTATCATGTAATAAAGCCTTCCTTTGTATCTGGAAATATATTTTCATTGAAATAGAGGTAAGCAATATTTAAGTTTTAAGCCACAATTGTGCTGTTTGGAGAATAAGGTCGTCTTTCTCTGCCAGTAAAGCTGAAAAGTTCATCACCATTAATTTTGACCTTAACAAAAAACAGAATAATTAATATAAAACCTAGCCAGCAACAAGGTACTATTAAAGTCACTAGAAGTATTATTTTCCAGATTAACTGACAGAAAAAAGACCACAGGTGCTTTCATCTACAAGAATAACAAGAACAAGACCCATTTCACATATTTTCTTACTTGAGCACAATCATACTGTGACCACAGCTTTAACAGATGAATGTTTGGCCTTTAACTTTCTATTTTTTTAGAGACCACAGTAAACAGAAAAATATATTATAACCCAGAAGTTGTAAGCAAAATTAATCACTAAAAGCATTAAATGCTTTATATTCTCTTTTAAAGTGACTCTTATGGGAATTATAACTGATTGAGATAATGTATAAATTCTAATCTAGTTCAATCTTGTTTGATTACTATGTTATATGAATATACTGCAACTGTACCACTAAGGTCCTGTCTTTGAATCACTTGCTCCTTATTGCTGTGTGTTAAAATGCAGGCAGACATTCTTTTTGGATGTTAAGAAGTTACTCGGCTAGTGTATTGATATGCCACCTTAAATGTCTTGTGAAGTTAAAATGACAGATGGAAACCTGAGTCATTGTTTATCAGTAAACATTTTACATATAATGACATATAAACATGCGACCATGTAAACACATAACCATAGAAACACATGGCCATACATGCACATGACCATATGAACACATGGCCATATAAACAAATGACCATATAAACAAATACCGGTAACTATATACAAACATGATCATACATACACATGTTTATATAAACACATGACCATATCATTTTTATTTTATATTCCATACAACCTTATAATAGAAAGTTTGAAACAAACAACTGAAATGTAGTTATCACTGTTAAAGTATATAAGTAAGACATTTTACTGATAATACATCTTGACATTGCTTCTAAAATGTCAATGATACATCAAACAATGAAATAAATAAGTCATTGATCAACAGGATGTTATCGTAGACGTTACTTTTTAGCTTTGACAAAATTAGGAATTACGAGTGCCAGTATTTTACAAGCTTTGTTTCTTCATAACTTATTTAGTACTGTCTACCCTAAATGGGTTTAACACCTTATCTATACAGAACTACTGGTGATATATATTTATAATACTGCACATTTGTAACCTTGTTTTTCATTGGATAATCATGACGTTTATATAGTTTTATATACACAGCTATTGTCGATTCATGAAGAAATCTTACTTTTTTCTCTAAAAACAGCTGTTTGCAATATAACCCTCGCCTAGTGGCTCGGGTTATATTTACAAACAGCCATTTATATAGGGCCATATAACCTGTTAACAATCTTAATAACTAATAATATATACAGCATTTAAAATGAAGATTTATCTCTGCCTTTTCAAAGTATTTTTAGGCAATTGCTGATATTCTAAAAAACATTCTAACCAACATTAAGAGGTTTTTATAAGGGAGAAATATGTAACATCACCAATATCATATTCATTCCAACTAAACTTGAGTGATTTAATTCAATACTTAGAGGAAATGAAAACTTCATAAAAGGCACTGTGATCATTGCCTGCTTACCAAGCCTGCAATATCTTTTATTCTCTTCAAGTTGGCCTTCATCTTCCACGGTTCTCTTTTTATCATCTGAAAGAACTAGAACCTACTGTTGGTGAAAAGAGAACCATGGAAGGTGAAGGCCACCTTGAGAAGAATGAAAATATTGCCGGCATAAAGACTAGTCATATACACTGAATTTATGATGGATTTGCATTATTGATAGATTGGCATATCTTTATATACAATTTTTAATTTTATTAGAAAGAACAAGATTGTTGTTACTTGAGACAAAAAGCTTTATTTGAGATAAAAATTACAGAAAACATAATCCAATGCTTTAAGTAATGCAAGAATGTAAGCTGACATCCTTATTAATATAGTTGGTTTTGCAATAAGAAATCAGTTGCATGAACAATGCAAATACTTCTTAGAAACATCTTGCGTCAAAATTTCCCTCCTTTTGTTGAACCATCATCCTACATTTTAAAGTACATCAGTTTACTTATATAAATATACCATTAAACATGATGACTTTCAATTATTACTCTGATTCCAACATCTTAATCCAATTTTCTACAATTTTCAACCCTTGGGGATTATTTTATTGTCTTTAGCATCAATTCCTTATAAAGAACTCTCTAATAAAAGAAGGTATAAAAGCTGTACTTTAATCCAGACCCAACAGGATTAGGGAATAAAACTCAACCTATAATGAGTTCCTTGCAACAAAAAAATCATTAGAAATCTTCTTTAATTACTCTGTGAAGCTTTCACAGGGAAAAATACTTGTTTAGACTCCCAAATGCCAGCTTTTATTTCTCGTATTCAAGAATATTTAATAGTATTGGATTATAAAGTTCCATCAAGTTAGAAAAGTATGTAATTCCATATCAATTACAAAATATAAAGCTTTATTATATGGTGCAAAAACTTTGGTTTGAATTTTAAAAATATTATGTATGAAAAAAGAATGGTAGTACATGTAAATTGTCTTAAAAGCAAATGGTGCATATATGCAATCATTTCTAAATGGATAAAACCCAACTTAAATTAGCAGAATAATACTTTGTCTAGGAACAATTAATTCTGTTTAATTACAATATTTATGAGTGTTAAATAACAGAGATATTCTATGTTACAATTAACTCTTTGACAAGTACATCATGAAACCAATATAATTTTACTATTGATAAATTTTATAAACACAAAAATATGCATACAATGAAATCAACCAAGACTGCCTCCTGATCATGATATATATATAATTCAATGACCTTAAGTTATGCCAAATGTATGAGAAAACAAATATTGAAAAGTTGATTTAACTTGATAAAGTCATGGGAGGTAAGGGTTTTGTTTATAAATCAGCATTGCTCCAAACACGTTTAGTGAATGTCACTCCAATAATTCATAAAATAAGATATCTTAATGATTTTTTTAGCCATAAAGGTTGAGTATTGAGAGAGGACTGATTCATAGCAAAATATCTGAGAAAAAAAACAACAACTTAAATTTAAAGAATGCTATGAAACCATTATGCAGTCAAGTATGCCTACATGGTATATCAGCCTAGTCTTCGTGCAGTCTGCAAGGCTCTATACAATGGTTTCCACAATGTAAACATCACCAAATTAATCTCGAAATCTTGTCATCAAACAATATACAGATCCTGGTTCGCAGGAGGAAAGGTCCGCTCTTTAAGTATATGGGAGAAATAAAAGAGTAAAGGGTAATCATATTTACCAATAGAGCTTTGCGTAGAAACAGGAGTTCTGCTACTTGATTTTGGCAACATGGTCGGACTCCCAGAGGCTTTTTGGCTGTACCTGCTACCAGATCTTTTGATAGCCGCTGTAGCTTCCATTGATGATTTGAATCTTTTGAGTACTTCATCATCACTATCGCTTGACGTCTCGTCTTCATACGCATATGCAGCTCCTGTAAAAGATAAAAAATCCAGTATTTAGAATAATCACATTCAGTCAAATCTGCACAAGGGACATCTGAAATAAGATAATGTTTCAGGAAGTCTTTGACTTCCTTTTCAATCCTGCACTATATATTGTTGTTGTATGATAAATGTACATGATTGAACTATATGAAATAAATACTGTTTAAACCAAGATAATATTTCCATTTCTTAGGATAATCTGATTGATACAATGTAAACATGTTTGAAAGTACATGTATTCTATCAAATCAGATGCATTTACATTCATGATTTAAGTCTTCCAAGATGCAGTGATGTTTTCTTTTTTAACTATTTATCTACTATAGTTTTAAATTCATTTCTTCATCCAATTAATGTCTCTTTAACCTTTACCATGCTAATTATTATAAATGGACTTGTCCAGCTTTCGGGACAAAACCATTCAATATTTTTAGGGAAAATTTCAAAATACATGTATGTACAGTACGGACAAACAATGCAGAACATGACCCAGGTGACCTTGGTCTGCACTGGTCACATTAGTTGCCACCAGCAAGTTGAGGGTTCAAGTGGCTTTGTATCTTAATCTTGAAATCCTTTAAACTAATAATGGATCCTTCCAAATCCAATAATTTGAATATGGATGAGTCCATTATATTAAAATCAGAGGTAAAATGATTGATATAACAGAAAATACACACTGCAATTGATAACATCACATTATAAAACCATTCCAGGAAATATTACTCTGCCAGGAAATATTAATTTTACATTTATTAGTGATATGTTGATGGTATACATGTTTTCATGACAACCATAGAATGTTACATGGAAAAGACATATTCTGATATTTTCTATTTCTCCCACACAAAAGTATATAATCATTGAAATACCAGAAATAGTTCTTTCCAATTAGGTAAACATTTAAATTATCTGAAAATTCAAATCTTTCACCATCATGTTACAGTGAAAGTTCATGTATAAATAATAAAGTTTATGTAGTCATTTTCAACCGGCTTATTCATACTTTTACTTTATAAGAATTATAATTTATTAGTTTAAACATATTTTATTGCATTAAATACATGTTTACAAACATATCATTCAAATAATGAGTATATATCAAAATGCAAATGGGTTGGGCAACAAGTTCTTACAACATTAGATTAAGCCCTTCTCAGAATTATGATTTATTATCATACAAACATGCTAATACTAGTCAAAATACCAAATATATATAAAACGTAGTTAAAACCTATATTCATGGCTTAAAAAAGACACGAATATATTAACATCACTTATTATAGTCAACCATGGTTTAGACATTTTAAGTTTTTCATGGTCATTCATGTATGATCATCAGAAACCACGACTTTGTTTTGCTTTGATGTCCTGTTACTTTCATTAACCATGGTCAAAACACTGCCATGGCATTTAATATTCTAATTTTAATCATGGTTTGATGATTGCATCAAATCAAATCTCTTATTATATAGAGGATATTTGTTTAGTTCAGTGTAAGATTGGAATATATTTCACCGAGTGAGCACCAAAAGGTATATTTCACGAGTGGCGCAGCCACAAGTGAAATATGAACTTTTGATGTTCACAAGGTGAAATATATTTCGATCTTACACTAAACTAAACAAATTTTCTTTTTATTACATGCAAAGAAACGTTTTAAAAAGACATTAAACCTAATACTGAATGAAAAGGGCGCCAAATAATAATACAACGTGACGTCATTTACGACGTCACGTCATTAAGTTGGTACCCAGTACTGTGCACGCTGGTATTTCACTGAAACAACGTAAGGGGCTTAAATTCAAAACAGTGAAATTATCAAAGTGGTAATTTCACTGTTTCAAACAGTGAAATTACCAATTTTATATCACTGATATATTTCTATAAACCACCGAAAAGCATGTAATAAATAATAATCTAGATTTATCATGGATTAAATGGTATGATCAAATACATAACACCATGGTTCAACCAGTAATTTTCCTGCTTATAATTATAACAGACTTTGATAAAGGCCTCTTCCCAATTGAAATTTTCTTTAAAATCATGCAGTTTTCCCAAAAATCTGAACTTAAACCTGCTTTTTTTCTTCCCAAATTAGCAATTTAAGCGATTCTGCGGACTTAGATGATAAGCAAGGCTTTGATAACATTTGATAAAACAAATCATTAGCAAAGGTGATTGAAAGCAGCCATATAAAACTTTTCTGTAAACACCATGATATTGAGTATCATATCATAAATCATAAACAACAAAGTCAGCTAAATCTATTAAATATTCATGAAAACCTTATTCCACAGAAATGGTATTTCTATTTAATATGCTTCAGACTTCATGCTTAAATTATTTTGTTTTCTACATCTGAAACCTTTTGATTATAATGTAAAGAAATCAATATTTAAGATTATTACAAAATGCCAAAGGTGTGATTTATGTCACTGGTTACTCCCTTCAATTAAAATTAATTCAATCCCGCTTTGAACAAAGCTAGAAATTAATCAAACCCTCCTTAAATGAAAATTATTCTTGTAATAATGAATGCTTTTATATGTTCTTTTTTGTTCCTGTATTGTCAAGAAAATAAAGATTCAACACAATATACCATAATGCACCTCAAAGAGCTCATTATTTACCAATGTCCTTCTAAATTTACTTAATTGCCTTTTAGTGCTTTTAATCTATGAATGTTAATGTCAGGAATTTCAGCATCAAAATATTAAATACATGCAGCCAAATGTATTTTGTTTATCAAATAAATTGCACTGACATAAAAATAATGTACATCATAAACCATGTTTCATCTTTATATTTTTTTGTCCTCAAAGTTTAATGTTGAACCAATAAATCTCATGATTTAAATTAGAGGAGAATTACTGAGAAAATAAATGTACCGGTAACCTTTTGGACTGTATTGGCTGCCCTAAACACAGTTGTATATAATAGTTGTCTGAAACCTATCATTGTGTTCATTAAATAAACTGTTTCGGGCAAAGGTATTTAAAGGTGCATTAATATAAAGAACCGATAGATCATTCACATTTGCAAAGAATAAGAAAAACAAGATCAACAAGGAAGGGCGGCATTCAATGAAGGCAAACCCTAAAACAGGACCACTGGCAAGGAGCTCAACAGGACACTGTCAAAGCTCTAAGAATAAGATCAGAAGATGGAAACTATCAGAAAATTATTCAAATTCAGTAAGAGAAACAATCCAAGATTTATCTAGGATGAGTTATGGTTCTTGTTAACTTGAAGCATACCTTTCACAGACATTATTCACAACTTTGCAGCTACAACTTATGTCAACGTGCACTACTTTTTCATAGACATCTTATCTGTTTGTACAAAGCTGAGCTTATTTAAAGAGCTATAACATTAATATATGTTTTATAAATAATAATGTTGCTGCTAATAAAGCAACACTGCAATAAGAAATAACCTTTGTTATACAGCCATATATAATATATCTCTTTACTGTTGCTTGAACACCAAGTTCCACTGTGTTATGTTACAAAATTGCTATGGAAACATAGAATAGAAACACATACTAGTAAAACATGAATGAAGAAAATGATTATCCTTTCATCATAGAATAAATGAAATGTAAAAGGCATTAGCTAAAGAAATATGAAATTATCATATGTCATGGTTTAAAGATGTAAAACATTACCCAGCATACACTGTTGTACATGTAACTTCACTAATAAAGTATTTATATATTTACATATATGTATTTATTTTTGCCCTTAACCAGACATCACTCTGTACATTATTTATATACTTGTAATTACCATAGACTATCAACAGTTAAATGTATGTATCTAATGTACCAAAAAAGACGGAACCTGGATGGGGAGAAGAAACTTCCAATAATTATCATTTATGTTTACTGACATCTTAAAAGCCGTCTCACACTTTGTCCAACATGGCTTTTGCTGATTCATCATTGCTGAAATATATTTCTTCTTAGATAGGGGATGTTCTGATTTGAACTTTTCAAGTAAGAAAAACAGAAACAGGATAAAAGATAAGGCATCTTTTGCTGTTTGCTGTATTCTGATTGGTTCTTTCTTTTCATACATTTCAAATTGACTTAGCTGAACACTTAGTTTTTACATGACATCATATTCTTTTACATTACACGCTATATAAAGTCTGGCCATCAACAACCAATACAACAAGAGCTGTCGGTAGGACAGCACGCTCGACTATTCTAAGTGCTTGATAGTAAAAGAGCCTTGATAATGTTAAATTTTTTAAGTTCACAAAAGGGCTAATTTTTTTTTATAAATTCATGTTATAGGCCTTAGAGAGAGTCTAATTATACAGTATTGGCTTGACTATTTGGAAGATAATGTCACAAGGGTGTTTTACTGAGTATAATAATACTAATTACCTATGAATACATAAATTTGACAGAAAAGGTACACAAGCTTGTTATTAAGATGTTTTATCAAGTAAATCACTGCTTTATTATTATGAATGCATAAAACTGTCCCAAAAAAGGCACAAACCCTTCAGTGGTTATTGAGATAACAGCTTACAAGCAAAACTTTACCATGAATTTCTAAGTTGAAAAAGGGGAGAAAAATCAGCCTAAATGCAAGATAGAATTATGGATCTTTGTCAGTGACCTACAATTATGACCCTAAATGCATATGTGAAGTTTTAAATAAATATCTTTAATAGTTATTGAGATATGTAAAACTTGCATGTTAACATTAAATAACCAAGAGACTAAGTAGAAAAAGGGATATGAATCAGCCTTAATGCAAGATAGAGTTATGGAACTTGGTCAGTGACATACAATTATGACCCACAAATTATCACCCTAAGTGCATGTGTAAAGTATCAAGTAAATATCTTTGAAGACCTTTAACCAAAATTTCTAAGTTTCAAAGGGGCAAATAATTCTGCAAATATTGCAGGCAGAGTTATGCAATTTTGCAAACTGATGTACATTGTTACTATAAAAAAAGTATTTTAAATTTCAATTGAAAATCTCAAGCAATAATTGAGATATTTGACTTTACAAAAAAACTTTAACCAAAATTTCTAAGTTCCAAAGGGGCATAATTCTGTCAATATTGTAGGCAGAGTTATCCAACTTGTCAATCTGATGAACCTTGTTACTATAAATAAGTATTGTAAGTTTCAATTGAATATCTCAAGCAATAATTGAGATATTTGACTTTACAAAAAACTTTAACCAAAATTTCTAAGTTAAAAAGGGGCATAATTCTGTCAATATTGTAGGCAGAGTTATCCAACTTGTCAATCTGATGCACCTTGTTACTATAAATAAGTATTGTAAGTTTCAATTGAATATCTCAAGCAATAATTGAGATATTTGACTTTACAAAAAACTTTAACCAAAATTTCTAAGTTAAAAAGGGGCATAATTCTGTCAATATTGTAGGCAGAGTTATCCAACTTGTCAATCTGATGTACCTTGTTACTATAAATAAGTATTGTAAGTTTCAATTTAATATCTCAAGTAATAATTGAGATATTTGACTTTACAAAAAACTTTAACCAACGCAGACGCCGACGCGGACGCTGACGCCGACGCCGGGGCGACTACAATAGCTCTCATATTCTTCGAATAGTCGAGCTAAAAATGAATGTAGGAAGACTTAAAAAGATGTTCATTCCCAAGCTTTTTCAATGTCCTTTGGCTTTAAAATACTTAAGGTGATAAAAATAAGTTGACATTCATTGTCATTCCATATTAACTGTTACTAAACTTGTCCTAGAATGTTATACTCATGTAAGATCCCTTTAATAAAGTTAATAAAATTGATGTACAAGTAGTTCGCTGTTGCTGTTAGGTGTTACAGTAAAGGTCACAAGGCGACTTTCAAGCTTTACTGGTTGCAGGAGAAAGACCTTGGTGCCTCTCTGTGCATAGTTTCAGGCACAAACCTGAGTAGAACAACTCAGACTTTCTGTAAGCTTGCTAGATAGTTTCCTCACATGAAAGAATATGTTGTCCCTGACGAGATTTGAACCCTTGAAGGGGAGGGGCAAGAGGTTTAATGTCAATAACTTATCCACTTGGCCACAGATGACCCTACATAGTCCATTTCACATGAAGTTAGGAAAAAGTAAACAGAATTAATGAGAAATATTCTTTGAGCTGTAGCTCACACAAGGGAATGATTTTTTCTGCTTCCTTAGTCCCAATCAATACTAACAAAATAAAATGATATTCCTTTTTCCCAAACAATGATTATCAGTACCAAATAAACAAAAATATACATGTGCAGGTTACTTGGTGATTTTTCCTATCTATTATGATATGCAAAAAGTCGTAACTCATTTCTTACTTTAACGTTTAGTTAAGAAAATAACTATAATCTAGAAGAGAACACATCCCAACCTTTTACTATGATTAAATATTTGGGCCATTATTATCCAAACGAATTTGCCTTTCACTAGAAACTCACCATAATTAGAGGAACATTTTTGCCAGGATAATTTCACCCTAGGGTGCAGAGAAAAGCAAGTTTTGGAGAAAGGCAATTCTATGCTTATATACGGGACTGTTTCACGATCTCTTTAAGATCAAGTTATGATGTATATTAATAAAATCATGTTATTAAACAAGGGAGAGCCTCACAAGAACGATAGCCCTTGATAACATCCAATAAACTTGTTTTGAATTTGGAACAGTTCATGAGTAATTTTAAAGTGTTTCAGTATCACCCTACTAAAATACAGTAGCGAATAGTTTAATGCCAG
>NW_026858695.1:0-8987 GCF_026571515.1 Ruditapes philippinarum | reverse complement strand
CCGAACATCAAGGCACATTAACAATGAATTTCATAGTGGGTTTTGTTACTAACACAAAAATTGTAAGTGGAAGTATCAAAAAGTATGATACGTGTTTATTGTGCATAATATTACTGTTAAACATTCAATTATTGAGGCAAACAAAGCATTATTAATAAATATTTACCATTAAATCATTTTCACACAATATTTGCTCTTTGAACAATCAATAAAACTCGAAAAAAATTGGCAGCATATCTTTGAAATAAGCACACGTGCATCTACCGGAGATATGTAAATAAATATTCGAAGCGCAACCTTCACACGCTTTCGTTGTGGAACATTTATCGTTATCAGCGTCAGGACCCAGATCTTTATTCAGCCATAAATATTCTTTGAAAATCGAATACAGTACACAACACATGTTGCGTAAATGTATGCAGCGTTCAATAAACGCTATGCAAATAGAATAATCTCAAAGTTGAATGAAATTAAATATATAAAATGTAGACGTCCTTGCCGTCGCCATTAATGCCGTTTCTGAAGGGTATTTATTAATAGGTATGCGTGTTTTCCGCGCGTTCCGTGTTGTCTGCTTTATTGACATACAAAAATCCAAAATTCTTTGTCTTGATATTGATTTACACTTGCAACTTTTTGACTCTATGGTCACTCCTATTTTGTTATATGGTGTAGATGTGTGGGGTGTAGGTAACATTGAAATTATAAAACAACTTCAGTTAAAATATTTTAAACTTATAATGAATGTCAACAAGTCCACTCCTAATGTCATGGTATTTAGTTTAAACATAGTTTATTTCGAACAAATTCACAATATATATACAGACAATAATGTACACAATACAAACATAATATGCTGAAAAAGGATTGGGTCCGAAAGCGGAGCTTATAAAGGCCTTCTCCTTATAGATTTACAATGCATAAAATACGGTATGACAGTATATGTGATTTGCTTGAAATATATCTGATTTTACATTGTTTTTAAGAAGTTAAAGTCAAAATTGTTTCTAACATTTAGTTATAATGTAAAGCA
Source organism: Ruditapes philippinarum (assembly GCF_026571515.1). NCBI lineage: Eukaryota > Metazoa > Mollusca > Bivalvia > Venerida > Veneridae > Ruditapes > Ruditapes philippinarum. The sequence continues at coordinate 7,954 of NW_026858695.1, read as the reverse complement.
AAAATTAATACAAAAAATGAATGAGAATACAAGACTGCATCATTTGTTATATAAAATTAAAGAGAAATAACGTAAATTAAGATAGAAAGAAATGAAGTAAGAAACTTTCAGCAAAATATAAAAGAAGAAGAAATAAATTAAATGTGGATGATTCGGATAGTTCGGCGATTTAGATGGGAAGTATTTATTGATTTGAGCTGATGTGAATATGCTTAAGAGAATCTCCTGCTTTCTCGGATGTATGTATGAACGGCTTCAAACAGTCTTTTGTTTGCATCATCACTAATGTTTGGGTCTCCATTTAATAACTTTTGGAGAGTTGCTGAACAAATAGTAGATATTGTGTTAAGAAAAGAGGCCCTGCTGTCAGCATAGCGATGACATTCAAAGAAAAAGTGGTAATTACTTTCCACTATGCCACACTGACAAAGTGGAGATGGAGAAATATTTTTCTTAAATAGATGCTGATTTAGTGAACTACATTCAGTACGAAGTCGAGCATGAAAGATCTGCCATTTTCTATCGCCTTCATAGAAATAAATCGGACAACTAGAGCTGCTTCGTCTCAAATGGGATTTGAAAGCAAACAGTGAGCGTAAATTTTGCACTTCAGTTGGAAGGGCGTTCCATTTATTCAGAGCAGTTGGAAGAAAAGCATTTTGATAAAGAGTAGTTCGTGTTCGAATAGTCTGAATATTTGTAGCATTGCGTAGATTGTACCTTGAATTTTCGCCTACAGTAGGTGGAAGTAAAGAACACAAGTAATCTGGTGTTAAGCCATTTTTCATTTTATAAAGTAAGATAAGCATATGATTATTTCTTCGAGATTCTAAGGATTCCCAAGGAACTTCACTATGGAGTTTGTCTAATGATACAAGTTTTGTAGCACCGCACACAATACGAGACGCTTCATTTTGAATTTTGTCAAGCTCAAGTTTCTCATATTGTGTGCAGTTTAGATAGACAACATCGGCGTATTCCAAAAGCGGTCGGATGAAAGTTAAATATATCACTTCAAGAGATCTACGGTCAAGTTGAAACTTCAATTTCCTCATGATGTGTATCCTCTTCCAGGCTCGTTCGGTAATATAGTTAATGTGACAATGCCACGAGCAATCGTCTGAAAGGTGGATGCCAAGATGTTTGTGACTGTTTACAGTTGTTATTTGTTGGTTATGCATTAGAAGTGAAGAGTGAAAGGGTTTATTTCTTTTACGAGAGATAACCATAGATTCAGACTTCGATGGATTGAAAGTAACTAGCCATTTTTCAGCCCAAGCTGATATCTTGTCTATATCAGATTGAAGTGTTTCAGCAGCAGAAGCAGGGTTGTCAACAATAATATGTAAACTTGTATCGTCAGCAAAAAGATTGATTTTAGAGCCTATATCTTCCACGATGTCATTGATGAAAACAAGAAATAGTAGCGGCCCAAAGATGGAGCCTTGGGGTACTCTCTTTAAATTCTATATATTTTAGATCTGAAACATAAATGTATAAATATATATATTAAACAAAATTAATCCGCCAATATAATGACCGAATAGTTTTAAAAAAAGTCAGGTGACTTGAACAAATCCTTGTAGTTACATTAACAGATACTGTTGATATTGTATGACTGAAACAAGCCTAAGTCATTCATTTGACATGTTCTTTAACATTTCCAGAGTTCACTGTGACAACTATTGTGAAATCCTAGCGCTCTAACCTAAAAACTTGAAACATGATGCTTATCAATTAGTGAGTTGTATAATTACGACTAAATAAAATACGAAACACAGAGCAGAAGCTCTGTTGTGCTGTAAAAATATTTGTATTTAGCGAATTCTTGTTTTTAATATGAATACCGTATACGATATCATCATTTATATATCTTTTGTAATCGGTGATACTGATGATCATAAGAATTTCTATCGTAATTACAATTTATCAACCTTTTCTATGAAAATATATTTAAAATGTATGTTGGGGGAATAGTGTTTTCCACTTGAGGTCATATATGGCGACTCGCAAACAACCTCCGTCACAATAGTCCGTAACCCTTAACACATTGCTTTTCTACGCAGGTCTTTACATTATCAAAATGACACTCAAGATTACACAAGCACCTTCTTAGCCTCATACACTGCAACATATCAAAGAATAAACAAAGGCTGTCGGTCATGATATAAAAAAGACAAATATAAAATTTACTTCACTGTATATATTTGGAATATGAAAGAAAATAACAAATCATCTAGAAACGTAAGTCTAAAACATATTATTTGTCAGTCAGAGCATTCGTTTAATCCTGTAAGGCAGAAACAGTTTTAATGACGGGACGTCATTGACTACTTCCTTGTCTTTAAAAGTTAAAAAAAAAACGATTTTGTGTGAAATGTAATATAAAGAATGTCGTTCTTAATGTCTTAATGTATTTACATTAAACATGTAAACGAAAAAATCGGCAAATCAACCACATGCCGTGCGATGTTACATTAAACATGAAATGAATGTAATGTAAGATATATTGAATATTTAAGATTAAAAGACTATATATCATATATTTGACATATATTTTGTTAACAGTCACACATAAAAAGGGTGATACACAGAAGAGAAATCATTCTGATATTACGAAAAGATAAACCAAAACGTTTTTGATAAGACCATACCTCATAATAACATGTTTGCCTCTGTCTGTGTTATAAGCGTTGTGATAAAGATTTAACAAATACGTGTAAGATAAATACGGATTTGACATAAGAATGAAAATCTTAAAATTCATTAATCTATAATAGTTGTTTTCCTTGTTAGTGTAACACAAAATCACAATTCAAATTAATGTTAAAATGTCATTTGAATACTGTTTAAGATTGAACATTTAAACATTAAATCGTGTACTAACAACTGACATCATTATGCTTAAAATGCTGACATAATGTATCTTCAACGAGTAAAGTCCACCACTTCGACTGGAATCATTACAGCATGTAGACTCACTACAACATTTAGGTACACATGTGTTTGATTGACTCCATTTACATTTTTCGTTTTCATTTCCGCAACAATCAGCTGGACAATTGTTAACATCTTCTCCAGGATCGCATCTCAAGTTGAAACACATGTCCGGCGCCGGCGTTGATTCTGTGGGTTGTGATTTGCATTTTTTTTGGAAACATTTAGCAAATGCCCAACACAGTCCAGGAATTTTATAAAGCATCCGAAGATTTGACAAACACTTTTTACGGCTACGTTCTTGACCCTGACATCCACCACAGGAGTATGTTGCACCACTCTTTCCGTTGCCCTTTTTTGTGTCTATTCCACAATTTGCACAATATTTGGTATCTGATGCGCTCTGATATGTTTTGCCATCACAACTCGTGTCGCTTCGGTTACAGTTATTGCAGCAGGCATACCAGTGTACACCGCTAGTACCACCCCATTTGTAGGTAGCGCATTGCCCTGGAGGCGATTGGTCTCCCTCCCTTCTCTTTACACGCATGCCCAGTGAAACAACAATCAAGCTTAGAAATACTGCTATCTTATAATTCATTGCCATGCCTAGTTTCAATTCTCTTTATAATGTAGTGATAATCTTCCCGCCGTCAAAGCGTTTTATAGCCCAAAACGCACTGTATCAAATAAACAATAAAGCAGATAAAACTACTTAATATCTGAATTCCAAATTTTTTGCAAGCTTATCAAAGTTCGCCTACTATTAGGTTTAGCGCTATAACCATCTTTAAAGGTGCATGAATCCTAAAAATGACTTCCTATTTTTTTTCTCAAGGAAAACCTTCAAAAATGAGTTGTACAGACCCAGTGTTTAAATAAAGCATTTAGTTTTACTGCTAGTCACGTTAAGAAAGCGACATTGAATGTTGAAAAAAATATGTCATAAAAGTAGCAAAATGTAACCAAACTTGTAATATGATTTCAATGCAAGTTACAAATCATTTTTGGGCGTCCGTGACCGAGTGGTTATGGTCGTTGACTTCAAGCCATTTTCCCCTCACCGCTGTGGGTTCGAACCTCGACAGGGACTTTGGATTCTTTCATGTCAGGAAGCTATCCACAGCTAGCTTACGGAATGTCGGTGGTTCTACTCAGGTGCTCGTTCGTGCCTAAAATAATGCACTGAAGGGCACCTGAGGTCTTCCTCCACCAGTAAAGCTTATGACTTATATTGTGTCGGTGTGATGTAAAACCCAATCAAACAATAAGCAAACAAATAATTTTAACGGTACCAAATAAATAAATAGATAAAAAAATTAATAAAAAAATAAATAAATAATGATAATAATTAAAAATTAAACAACAACATAACAACAACAAAAGTTGGTCCGGATAAATTGCCACTGAGTATGTTTTCGAAAACTTATAATACACTTCATAAAGCTGTTGTGTAAATCAGATATTTTTGGAGAAACATGGGCCTTTAAGAGATCATATATGTCACTCATCGAAACGAAAGATAAATTATCAGCAGTCATTTAACAACGCGAAACTTTGATGGAAGTTTTTATAACGTGAAAGAAATGTCTGAGTGTTGAGTTAACATGTATAATTTTTGTTAGCATTGCAACAATCGTGCAAATCTTACATTTTTACTTTACTCTCTGTTTTATTGTATCCATAGATGCTTTTCACATACCAGTAATTGCTTCCTCTGGCTGCCGTTTTTGGGGCCATTGCTTATATAACATATGCTAAGTATAAGATTAAAGTCTCATCTTCAACGAATTTTATATTCCTTTACATATTTGTGATATAATTATATTTTGCTGCTTAAAATGAAACTTGACAATTCACGTGAATCAGCTGTTTATAATTGTTTCGTATTTCATCAATAACATTATATAGAACATGTATCATTTACTGGTATGGCATTCGACAGGACATATAGCTTGGCATTTAATATAAACATTCAAAGAATTAATGAAATACAATGTAGCTACCAATTCTGTACCACAGAGACATAACTACATCTCTGTGGACCGCTTGTTAAATTGAATAAGGACACAGCAAAATCTCCTCTCGAAAAAGGTCAATTTATTTTGAAGTACCTCAATATGTCTCCAATAGCTTTAACCCTGAAATATCCGACTGAACTGAATCTAAAAACACAAAGAAGAAGTATATGAGCCGGGGAAGATAACTTGCCTCTTAACATGATTAAGTTCCTTTTACACTTAGGAACTTGTGTCATTTAAAGATAAGAGGGGTCATTCCGTCGCGGGTGAATTGCTATCTTTACAGATGTTCAAGTACCTGCCAGATAGTGTGCTTGATATCTGGCTAAGGCCTCAACAGACGGTAGGATTTTGAAGTACAACACCAATTAAAACTTAGTTGTACAAGCAAATCTTAATGTGTGAATGATACTATTTCTTGAATTCGTAGAATTTAATACTAGATTTACAGGATAGGACATGTTCTATCTCTTAATTCTAGTTGCACAGAACTCCCACGATGACAGGTTACATATTTTCCAATTACCCCCTGATAATGTATGTAATGAATGACATTCCAGAACAATTAGGGCTAAAACGTAAACAAAGTAGTAAGACAGAGTAAAAGAATGTTGAAAAACTTTTGGGGAGCCCCCTGACAAGAATCTGAGCCAGGGGCATTTGTGTTTAACGAACACGTTCTTGTTTTTCAATTTCACACAGTGTAGCATGTTTGAATCCCAAATTACTCAAAAAATGATTAAAAACTATTTTTTTTAAATGGAGGAGTTTTCATCATTACTCATGCATAAAGATAATTTTTCACCGTGAGACCAAAATTCATGACAAGCGTTAGGGTGCTCAATTATGTTATGTATTCAAGAACATTGCATTTCCTTAATGCTCTCGTCATGCTATTTGTGGCCTACCTCTTAATCAATCTTCTAAATTGGTCAATGCCAACAATTATATAACATTTACAAATATTTAAGTAGTAATAGTGAATAAATTGTACTAGGGATCTATTCGTATGGACAGTAAAAAAAGGCATTGACGCGCGAAAAAAAGGCGTAATAACGAATTAAAGGGCGTTAATACGCAAAACAAAGTGGGGAGTAAAGCGACTAAATGTAAATTATAGCGAATAAAGGCATAATAACGCGTAACTACCCCTTTATTCGCGTTATTACGCTTTTTTTGCGTGATTACGCCTTTTGATTTGCGCTATAACAAACATTCTCTCCGCTGTAATTTTATCAAGATAGCTAAATATTGTAAATATCGCAAACCGTCTTTATTTATTCTGAAATAATTTGATGTTCACTTTTCAGTGCAGTGGTTTGCTTCTCGCTTAAGTACGCTGAAGACATTAATGCATGTTATTACAGAGCAGTACAGAGTTCTAGGTAAGATCGATGATTAATACATGGAATAGCCTTTTAGGTTTAATTTGTTAAAAATCAAACTGGGGATTATCGGAATAATCACGGTGCCTATACCTAGTGACATTGTATGGTCTGCGTGAAGCAAAAATAAACCAGCAACAACAACAACAACAACAACAAAACGCCCTTTTATGTAATATAAGTACCATTGCATAGAAACGTCCCGAGGTCCATATATCATTTAGTTAATGCAACAGATACTATTGGCTCTTTCTTTTTTTGCTTTTGTTTTGTTTATAAGAAATAATTAAACTACAGCATTGTGACATACACTTTTTTCAACTAATCGCAGCAACATGATGTTCAAAGCAGTCAAATAAACAATTACTGACAGTTTCAGAGTCGGATCTCAGGTTAAAACATGTGCTCGGCATTGTTTCTCTTCGCCACTTTCTCTTGAAACATTTCCTCAAAGCCCAAGACAATCCGGGAATATGCTAAATGGAATACCCGATGAACAGTTTTTCCGTCACACGAATAAGTTGCATATGCCCTTTCATCGCTTTTCGTCATAGCTATCCTACCATTCGCACAATAAAGAATAGTTGAGGCGCTCCGGTATGTTACGCATATAAGCCGTTTACATTTGTTCAAAAGATAATTAAGTTTGGTTAAAATACATTTTACAAAATCAAGAAAATTGCATTGCTCATGCAAAACGTTAAAGGGTGTGACTTCATTATTAAAACGTACAATTGAACTTTAAAATGTCCATTGATGAATGACAGAATAATTATCATGCCGATGAGGCAAACATAATGCATTCCGAAAAAAACATGTCAATCTCTTCCACTATTGCCTTAAGCACGGCATGTAGACTCACTACAACATTTTGGTAGACGTTTGTCCGATTGTCCCCAGAGACATTTATTGTTTTCATCTCCACAGCAGTCTGATGGACAATTACTGAGAGTTTCTCCAGGCTCGCATCTCAAGTTAAAGCACGTGTCACGAGTTAAGTCTGATCCGCATTTTCTTCTGAAGCATTTTGCAAATGCCCCAACATATTCCAGGAATGTTGTACACCGACCGGATTTTCGATAAACATTGCTGCTGTACGATTTTGACCTTGGCATCAACCACACGAGTACGTTGCATACTGCTTTCCATTGCCGCTGTCGGTATCCACCCCACAGTTTGCACAATAACGCTTACTTGAAGCATTTTTATATGTATCACCGTCACAACTTCTGTCTTCTTCGTTACAGTTATTACAACATGCATACCAGTGCAGGCGGCTTACACCGCCCCACTTGTAGGTAACGTATTTCCTGCAGGCGCTTGATCCCATCTTTACGCTTTACGAGCAAACCCAATGTGCAAAAAAGGAAGGTGAGAAAAACAATTATTTTGCAAATGTTTACAACGTACTCCATTGTTTAAAATATAAATCAATTAAAAGTTTTATCATTTATATAAATTCTATTTAGGATCTAATTAAGAACAGTGCGCACTATTTGAAAAGGTTTGCACAACTAAAACTGCTTGCAACTATTCCCTCTTTTTTTAACAGGCGTATCGACAAGCATGATATTTACTTGTTGTTGATAATTTTATAAACCAACTATAACT
>NW_026858694.1:0-39847 GCF_026571515.1 Ruditapes philippinarum | reverse complement strand
AGGTCAGAAAGAGAAGAGAGTAAGGAGCACAGAGAAAGATTGTAAATAACTAGAGAGCTTGTTTCCAGGAAATTTATTGAGTAAAACAAATACATATAAACCTGTTTTCTGAGATAACAACAAAATAAAGTTAAACGTAAATCAAAACTCAAAGTTAGCATAACACATGTTACACAAATATAATGTGAACATTTGGCTTTTTAACATTTTATGTGCTAGAAAATACATCTTGAAATACTTATAAGCAAATATATAATTTACCCCGGAATGATAATGAGTATTGATTTCAAATAGTCATAAATATTTTTTGGAGTTTGATACTAAATTATAAACTAATACAGTTATGATTTTTCAAAACAGCAATCTCAAAAGTTTCCTTAAGCTATTTAAAATCAATATTATAGAAATCAACATTATTGACTAAATAAATTACATTGTAAACGTATTCTTATTATTTTATTTTTATATTTTAAATATATACTATTTGTATAAATGTTTTAAAAGAACACAATCCTTTAAATTCTCAAAGGAAACTTTTCCTCGACTTTTTTTCCCCGAGAGATTTTACTGAAACGGTGATACATTCCCAAAATCACATGCATATGTCGTTAAAATGTTTTACACATTCAATCAGAGATTCGCCGAAATTGAAGAGTTTTTAACATTTCATCATAATAATTATACTCATGATCACTTGTATCGGAGGCGTTTTTAAATTTTCGAATAATAACAGTTCTACTACTTTTTTTTTTGTTGAGCAAAGTCTATTGTTTCATTAATGAGAGGTACATTTTCGCCAATATAGAAACATCTTATGAAACCTGTTTGTGCATTGTTTATTATAGATTTTATAACCTTTAATTTTATTTGCTATGGCTTTTGTTTCAATATTGTATTCTACATTTAACAAACTTATAGGTCGCCAGTTACTTAATATTTGCGTGTCTTTATTTGTTTTGGTAAAAGATAAATAATACTTTGTTTCTGTAAAGTTAAAAGATTACCTCTATCATAAGAGTAATTTATATATTGAATAAATATGTGTTGATATCAGACCAAAATTAACGTAGACTTTAGACATAAAGAAATAAAAAAAATAAAGTATAAAGATAAGATTATTTACAAAATAAGCAGATACTCGAACAAAGCTTAGTAAACATACAAATGCGAGCGTTTTATAACCAGAAATAATATGAAGACGAGAATGATCTTGTTTCTACATATCGAGAAGTATTTATTATAATTGTAATGCGAGTCTTGTTCAAATGTAATCTGGGCGTAGGGATTTTCATAATACAGGATAAAAATAGACGACAAAATTTAAATAGTATGACAGTATAAATGATGAAATAAATAAACATAAATTACAAATTGATCAATCTGAAACTTACCAGACTGAATTACTGAAGGCTCTGTAGTTGTTGTTGTTGTTTCTGATGTTGTTTTAATAGTACTAGTTGTAGGTTCTGTAGTTTTACTTGTTGAAGACTCTGTTGTTGAAGTACTGGTTGTAGGTTCCTTAGTTGTAGTACTTGTTGTTGGTTCTGTAGTTGTAGTACTTGTTGTAGGTTCTGTAGTTGTAGTACTTGTTGTAGGTTCTGTAGTTGTAGTACTTGTTGTAGGTTCTGTAGTTGTAGTACTTGTTGTAGGTTCTGTAGTAGTAGTACTAGTTGTAGGCTCTGTAGTAGTAGTACTAGTTGTTGGTTCTGTAGTTGTAGTACTAGTTGTAGGTTCTGTAGTTGTAGTGTACTAGTTGTAGGTTCTGTAGTTGTAGTGCTAGTTGTAGGCTCTGTAGTTGTAGTACTAGTTGTAGGCTCTGTAGTAGTAGTATTACTTGTTGGTTCTGGCCTTGAAGTGCTAGTTGTAGGCTCTGTAGTTGTAGTACTAGTTGTAGGCTCTGTAGTTGTTGTAGTACTTGTTGTTGTTTCTGATGTTGTTTTAATAGTTGTAGGTTCTGTTGTTGTAGTACTTGTTGTTGGTTCTGTAGTTGTAGTACTTGTTGTTGGTTCTGTAGTTGTAGTACTTGTTGTAGGTTCTGTAGTTGTAGTACTTGTTGTAGGCTCTGTAGTTTTAGTACTTGTTGTAGGTTCTGTTGTAGTAGTACTAGTTGTAGGTTCTGTAGTTGTAGTACTAGTTAATGGTTTTGTAGTTGTAGTGCTTGTTGTAGGTTCTGTAGTTGTAGTGCTAGTTGTAGGCTCTGTAGTTGTAGTGCTAGTTGTAGGTTCTGTAGTTGTAGTACTAGTTCTAGGTTCTGTAGTTGTAGTGCTAGTTGTAGGTTCTGTAGTTGTAGTGCTAGTTGTTGGCTCAGTAGTTGTAGTGCTTGTTGTTGTTTCAGTAGTTGTAGTACTAGTTGTAGGCTCTGTAGTTGTAGTGCTAATTGTAGGTTCTGTAGTTGTAGTGCTAGTTGTAGGCTCTGTAGTTGTAGTACTAGTTGTAGGCTCTGTAGTTGTAGTACTAGTTGTAGGCTCTATAGTTGTTGTAGTACTTGTTGTAGGCTCTGTAGTTGTAGTACTAGTTGTAGGTTCTGTAGTAGTAGTACTAGTTGTAGATTCTGTAGTAGTAGTACTAGTTGTAGGTTCTGTAGTAGTAGTACTTGTTGTAGGCTCTGTAGTTGTTGTGCTATATGTAGGTTCTGTAGTTGTAGTACTAGTTGTTTGTTCTGTAGTAGCAGTACTTGTTGTTGGTTCTGTAGTTGTTGTGCTAGTTGTTGGTTCTGTAGTTGTAGTACTAGTTGTTTGTTCTGTAGTAGCAGTAGTTGTTGTAGGTTCTGTAGTTGTTGTGCTATATGTAGGTTCTGTAGTTGTAGTACTAGTTGTTTGTTCTGTAGTAGCAGTACTTGTTGTTGGTTCTGTAGTTGTTGTGCTATATGTAGGTTCTGTAGTTGTAGTACTAGTTGTTTGTTCTGTAGTAGCAGTACTTGTTGTAGGCTCTGTAGTTGTTGTGCTATATGTAGGTTCTGTAGTTGTAGTACTAGTTGTTTGTTCTGTAGTAGCAGTACTTGTTGTTGGTTCTGTAGTTGTTGTGCTAGTTGTTGGTTCTGTAGTTGTAGTGCTAGTTGTAGGTTCTGTAGTAGTAGTAGTTGTTGTAGGTTCTGTAGTTGTAGTGCTTGTTGTAGGTTCTGTAGTAGTAGTACTAGTTGTAAGTTCTATAGTAGTAGTACTTGTTGTAGGCTCTGTAATTGAAGTGCTAGTTGTTGGTTCTGTAGTAATAGTACTAATTGTAGGTTCTGCAGTTGTAGTACTTGTAGGGTCTGTAGTTGTAGTGCTTGTTGTAGGTTCTGTAGCTGTAGTACTAGTTGTAGGTTCTGTAGAAGAAGTACTAGTTGTAGGCTCTGTAGTAGTAGTACTAGATGTTGGTTCTGTAGTTGTAGTGCTAGTTGGAGGCTCTGTAGTTGTAGTACTAGTTGTAGGTTCTGTTGTAGTAATACTAGTTGTAGGTTCTGTTGTAGTAGTACTAGTTGTGGGTTCGGTAGTTGTAGTACTAGTTGTAGGCTCTGTAGTTGTAGTACTAGTTGTAGGTTCTGTAGTTGTAGTACTAGTTGTAGGTTCTGTAGTTGTAGTACTAGTTGTAGGTTCTGTAGTTGTAGTACTAGTTGTAGGTTCTGTAGTAGTAGTACTAGTTGTAGGTTCTGTAGTTGTAGTACTTGTTGTAGGCTCTGTAGTAGTAGTACTTGTTGTAGGTTCTGTAGTTGTAGTACTTGTTGTAGGCTCTGTAGTTGTAGTACTAGTTGTAGGTTCTGTAGTAGTAGTACTAGTTGTAGGCTCTGTAGTAGTAGTACTAGTTGTTTGCTCTGTAGTAGTAGTACTTGTTGTAGGCTCTGTAGTTATAGTACTAGTTGTAGGTTCTGTTGTAGTAATACTAGTTGTAGGCTCTGTAGTTGTAGTACTAGTTGTAGGTTCTGTAGTTGTAGTACTAGTTGTAGGCTCTGAAGTTGTAGTACTAGTTGTAGGCTCTGTAGTAGTAGTACTAGTTGTAGGTTCTGTAGTTGTAGTACTAGTTGTAGGTTCTGAAGAAAGTGTACTTGTTGTAGGTTCTGTAGTTGTAGTACTAGTTGTAGGTTCTGTAGTTGTAGTACTAGCTGTAGGCTCTGTTGTAGAAGTACTAGTTGTAGGTTCTGTTGTAGTCATACTAGTTGTAGGCTCTGTAGTAGTAGTGCTAGTTGTTTGTTCTGTAGTTGAAGTACTTGTTGTAGGCTCTGTAGTAGTAGTACTAGTTGTTGGCTCTGTAGTAGTAGTACTTGTTGTAGGTTCTGTAGTTGTAGTACTAGTTGTAGGCTCTGAAGTTGTAGTACTAGTTGTAGGCTCTGAAGTAATAGTACTAGTTGTAGGTTCTGTAGTTGTAGTACTAGTTGTAGGTTTTGAAGAAAGTGTACTTGTTGTAGGTTCTGTAGTTGTAGTACTAGTTGTAGGTTCTGTAGTTGTAGTACTAGTTGTAGGTTCTGTAGTTGTAGTACTTGTTGTAGGCTCTGTAGTTGTAGTACTAGTTGTTGGTTCTGTAGTTGTAGTACTAGTTGTAGGTTCTGTAGTTGTAGTACTTGTTGTAGGTTCTGTAGTTGTAGTACTAGTTGTAGGTTCTGTAGTTGTAGTACTTGTTGTAGGTTCTGTAGTTGTAGTACTAGTTGTAGGTTCTGTAGTTGTAGTACTAGTTGTAGGTTCTGTAGTTGTAGTACTTGTTGTAGGTTCTGTAGTTGTAGTACTAGTTGTAGGTTCTGTAGTTGTAGTACTAGTTGTAGGTTCTGTAGTTGTAGTACTAGTTGTAGGTTCTGAAAAAGGAGTACTTGTTGTAGGCTCTGTAGTAGAAGTACTAGTTGTAGGGTCTGTAGTTGTAGTACTAGTTGTAGGTTCTGTAGTAGTAGTACTAGTTGTAGGTTCTGTAGTTGTAGTACTAGTAGTTGTAGGTTCTGAAGAATGTGTACTTGTTGTATGTTCTGTAGTAGAAGTACTAGTTGTAGGTTCTGTAGTTGTAGTACTAGTTGCAGGGTCTGTTGTTGTAGTACTAGTTGTAGGTTCTGTAGTTGTAGTACTAGTTGTAGATTCTGTAGTAGTAGTACTAGTTGTAGGCTCTGTAGTTGTAGTACTAATTGTAAGTTCTGTAGTAGTAGTACTAGTTGTAGGTTCTGAAAAAGGAGTACTTGTTGAAGGCTCTGTAGTTGTAGAACCTGTTGTAGGTTCTGCAGTAGTAGTAGTACTAGTTGTAGGCTCTGTAGTAGAAGTACTAGTTGTAGGTTCTGTAGTTGTAGTACTAGTTGTAGGTTCTGTAGTAGTAGTACTAGTTGTAGGTTCTGAAAAAGGAGTACTTGTTGAAGGCTCTGAAGTAGAAGTACTAGTTGTAGGGTCTGTAGTTGTAGTACTAGTTGTAGGGTCTGTAGTTGTAGTACTAGTTGTAGGTTCTGTAGTAGTAGTACTAGTTGTAGGCTCTGTACTAGTAGTAGTAGTTGTAGGGTCTGTAGTTGTAGTACTAGTTGTAGGTTCTGTAGTAGTAGTGCTAGTTGTAGATTTTGTAGTAGTAGTACTAGTTGTAGGGTCTGTAGTTGTAGTACTAGTTTGTAGGTTCTGTAGTAGTAGTACTAGTTGTAGGCTCTGTACTAGTAGTAGTAGTTGTAGGGTCTGTAGTTGTAGTACTAGTTGTAGGTTCTGTAGTAGTAGTGCTAGTTGTAGATTCTGTAGTAGTAGTACTAGTTGTAGGCTCTGTAGTTGTAGTAGTAGTTGTAGGTTCTGTATTTGTAGTACTAGTTGTAGGTTCTGTAGAAATAGTACTATTTGTAGGTTCTGTAGAAATAGTACTAGTTGTAGTCTCTGTAGTTATTAAGACCATATACAATCAATTAAGATTAACAAATTGTGTTATATTTTAGAGTTGACTACATTTCTTTAAAATACTTAGACATTCAACTTAAACATTTATGTTGGCAGGAGAATTTTGAATTTCAGATACATTGCCAGCCTCTTAGAACCATTAGGCTTGGATATTGAAATTTTGTGATTCACTACGTAGACTTGAATAATAATTAACTATTGTTGCATATTACTAATATAAGACATATACCTAAGTTCACAAGGATGTAACAAATAAGAACTCGGAATACATATGTCATATTGATGACTTTTTGTTGACTCTGAAAATAGAAATTATAATGATTATTCAAAATGTTGATTAATGGTGATCTTTGATACTGTTCAAAATCTTCAGAACAACAACTTTTGGAAGAGAAAACTTTATTTTGTTGACGTGTTTTTGGAGGAATTGATATCTTTGCTGAAAAGAGGTAATTGCTCTAATGAGGGCGGCTTAACAAACGTTGCACTGAATAAAAACCTATGAATACTTTATTAACCAAATAGCTGTTGCAAATGTATGTTAAATTCTTTTGGCATTCTCAGATAGTGATAGTAAAATAATGAAAAGGAGTGCTACCTCGGAAGCAAGAATATTGTATGGACATTGCAGGCTCGGTTTGATTATGTCTGTTCATGACAGATAATGTAAAAATGTAACATCTCTCATCCCCCCTAGCTCAGGCTTAAGCAGTTTTCAAATCTCAACACTAACATACTGGAATCGATGATCCCCGATCGTGTTGGTTTGAAAATTGCAAATTTTACGACAAATTTGCTATAGTATGTAATTATTGAAGGGTTATAAACTTTGTCTGTTATGGCGGTACTCAGGAATTATTTCAGATAAAGTCTTTAAAGGTTTTTTAAAGAAAAACAACATGAGCATTGCATATTCATAACAGGAGAACATCTAACGGGAAAAAAAACATTTCCTTTAAATATCGGCGGTAATAAATTGAATAAAAGTATACTGTTTTGTTTAAGAAACATGTAGAACGTTGTGATCCCATCACAGATGTAAGTGCACTCTATACAAAAATCATTCGGTACATACTAAAGCGGAATATAGAATATGGTTTGGACTGAAATATAAAAAGGAAATAGGAAACCTTTCGATGTTTTTAATGTAAGTATTTCAACAGTGTGGCTGTTTTACAAAAGTTTTATCAGAACACAATATTTTCCGGTATAGTGACCTAATAGTTTCAAAAAAAACTGAACTGAAAAACATTATTTATATCCGTTACTAAGTATGTCACAGTAGGTTTTTGCGCGGAATCTTATCATATGGGTGTACTGGTGGGCAAATAGATACATAAACATATTGTCAGAAATTTTTGATATTATAGTTAACACTTTAACATTACAATGATTATAATCAAATTTGGTTTCCTTCGAGTGTCACATGAAAGAACATTTCATTTATACATGTAATTAAGTTTTAATGCCCTCTCTACTTGAAGAAATGAAAAGACTAAAGAACAACATGTGTAACATCATGGCAGGTGAGCAAAAGCTTATGTGAGTCTGGCATTTTCAATTAAGTTTGGCTCACGTACAAACCTCAAGGTTATTCCATCTAAATCGGCTGCGTTAAAAAAGTGAAAAACACTTTGCTTTGAAAATAAGGTAGACAACATGTCAACCTGATAAAGATTAAAGATAACAGATGTCAGACAAAATTAACTTTACCATGAAGGGAATTCAAAAGAAGTAATATGCAACCAGCTGGGTTATCTTGGTTCGTTTGCGTTATTTGAAAGCAGTATGCGTATAGATCTACAATGTTAACTTTTAAGAAAATTAAAAAAATCTGGTGACTTAAAGTTGGCAACTGTACAAATCAAGTTATTTAAAAAAAACATCCATAACTATAGTCAGAATATGCAAGATTTTCATTTTCATGATATGTTATGTATCATTTTGTAAAAGGACAATGAGATTTTTTAGTAAAGAAGAAGTAGTTTATTGTGAATACGATTCTCTTGTCTCTTATCAGTATTTTGTAGAATATATGTGTACACGTTTTATAAAAGTGTTTGTTTAAACTGTGTTTACTCAAATCATTAAATGAAATAGATATACCACCAGAAGCTTAACCTGTGAAAACCAGACAAGATTATTCTATTTATAGCTCTGGTGGCAAGTATGTGCATCGAAGCGAAACGTGCCGACCATATGCACGACTAGGGATGGTACTGATCATTCATGTAAAGTTAAAAAAAATACCATCAGTAGTTTGCCTTTTGAAGGCTGGACAATATCTTTCTATTTTTAGCTCTTATGGCCATTTTGTGCAGCGAAGCGAAAAGTGCCGCTGATGTGCTAACAATTATGGATGGTACCTATCACTCCTGAAAAGTATGGTTTAAATCTCACTAGTAGTTTGACCTGTAAAGGCCTGAAAAGATTTTTCTATTTTTAGATATGGCGGCCATTTTTGCAGCAAAGTGGATCATGCCGGTAACACAACCAGAGATGTTAATGATTACTCCTGTAAAGTTTGGTTGAAATCCCACCAGTAGTAAGGCCGGACAAGATTTTTCTATTTTAAGGTCTGGCGGTAATGTGCACAACTAGGGATGGTACCGATCATTCCTGTAAAGTTTAGTTGAAATTCCACCTAAAGTTTGACATGTAAAGTCCGGACAAGATTTTCCTATTCTTAACTCTGGTGGCCATTTGGTGCAGCGAAACAGAACGTGACCGTGATGTTCACAACTAGGAATGGTACTGATTTCACCCGTTAAGTTTGGTTAAAATCCCATCAGTAGTTTGACATGTTAAGGCGGACAGATTTTTTCTATTTTTAGCTATAATGGCCATTTTTTGTGCAGCAAAGCGTAAAGTGCTGGTGATGTGCACAACTAGGGATCATTCTTGTATAGTTTGGTTGAAATCCCACCTGAAGGCCGGAAAAGAGTTTTCAATTTTTAGCTGTTATGGCCATTTTGTACAGCTAAGCGGAACATGCCGTTGATGTGCACAAGTAGGGATGGTACTGATTACTCCTTTAAAGTTTTGTTGAAATCCTACCAGTAGTTTGACCTGTGAAGGCCGGACAAGCTAAATGCGGACGGACGGACAGAATGTCGGACGGACAGACGGACGCACAGACAGACGGCGAATGCAAAAACAATATGTTTTCCAAAAATTTGGGAGACATTATAAATAAAGACACTCTGTAAATATTATTTTTCCATCAAATGGAGTGTTTTATTCAGAATCTGCAAATGAGTGTGTCCTTATGTAGAATCTACAATTTAGTGTACTAATTTTGAATCTCAAATTGAGTGTCCTGATGCAGAATCTACAATCAATTGTGTGTCCTTATGTAGAATCTACAATTGAGTATCCTAATGCTGAATCAAATATTCTTTTATGTATGAGCTCGAAACACTCAAACGAAATTACTGTTTTGATTTTTATATAAACTATAATAGACCTTTTTAATATATCAAAAATGCTTTTCTGGTATCAATTCATTGTAAATGTATACGTTTATATCATCTTTTATTATTTAAAAAGCTTAATATCAGTGTAAGAGCACTAATATCAAGCTTGGTCTATTCGCCTGGATTTGTAAGTATCAGTGAAGTTCTATTTATAATTTCTTTGAGCTTATCAAACTTAGGATGATGTCATGAACTTCCCATCACCCTAGAATCACAGTATATGAACGATTTGAACCCCAACCGGATCTTGTGAGAAGATGTCAGTGTCAGCAATTTTCTGTCGCTTAACTTATTTTGCATAGGTATTTATGTCGATACTTATGGACGTTAGGTTAGTAAACCTATATTGTAGAAGAGAAACTTTATTATTTTATTAATAAACGTCCAAGTTATGCAAAATATAAATGTTAGCACTAAGGCTATAAAATAATCGAAACTCACGAACAACTTTCAGGTGATCAACACAACAAAAATCCGTCTTATGTCAAGGTTGATTTAGTTAAACATTTGGTTGTAATATCGAACTAATAAAGCTATCAATAACAAACGATAATTTAGTCATCTGCAAAAAAATATTGCTGTATTTTGAACATTAAATTAAGAGTTTGACCATGGTGGTCAATTCCGTAAACTGAACGTTACTTGCTTGTGATTGTGAACCCCATTTGTAAGTTCACAAATTTTATCTGTACCCTGACTTGTGAGTATTTTTAAAGATTTAATGCAGAAAACGTTTATGATAAAACATGGTGTCAACACTTATTCCACAGACCCAGCATTCACGTTGTGTTTTCATTGTCGTGCTTTTAGTGTTGTTACAATAAGCTACTGTCAAGACCCCCGACTACAAATGATTAAGTTACCTTATGTATACACTGGCAAGAATTTAAATTATTTAAAAATAAGTGGTAATAAACTTGTATGAGTGAAAACTACCTTTTAGGCATTTAACAACAATAAACAGGAAACTCCTTAAAATGATTTATAAAAGATACACTATGCTCAAATTTTATATTTTTAAATATTAATATTTGCTACACAGTCTCTTTATCAATATAGAACAAACATGTTTTGACTACACACAAAGTAGATATTTTATGTTTTAAATCTACACACTAAAGGTGGACACAATAAGAACATATACTGTCATTAAAAAACTGGCAATTTTTTCAAGAAAAGACCAACTTTACTTGACCTGTAATAGGATATGCAGCTTCCCACACACAGTTTGTACATTCTTTTAAAACAAGACATATTCAGGAAGAATAACATAGATTTCAATTTATTTCTGGGATGAAAATATTTTACTCTAAGATGAGCATAGTATATATATTCGTACCTGTCAGGAATAGATAGTCAAGGCATTTCTGAGAATATAAAACCGTGTTTTAAAAGAATAATGAGATTCACGGTAGGTGTATAGCTTTTCAATATGTTGAAATAAGTTATCTGCCAAAAAATCCTGTGATGATCTTTCGACGTAACGTTATACATGTATAATTAATAGTAGACGTTTATAGTACTTATGATATAGCTTAGCTTTATACCTTTCCAAAGAAAAATGAATGGTAAATGAAGATGTGATTTATTTGTTATCTTATCTCCTTGCTGTTATTTCCAT
Organism: Ruditapes philippinarum; assembly: GCF_026571515.1. Classification (NCBI taxonomy): domain Eukaryota; kingdom Metazoa; phylum Mollusca; class Bivalvia; order Venerida; family Veneridae; genus Ruditapes; species Ruditapes philippinarum. The sequence continues at coordinate 28,934 of NW_026858694.1, read as the reverse complement.
AGACAATGAAAACATGATGAAGCTCCATTCGTGTGCAGTATTGGTTAGTTCTATAGATCTAACAGATGCGTCATGCTCTTGTGGCATAAAAGCTTCTGCACGATAAATTTGGAACAAATGACAAAAAAAAGAAAAAAATATAAACAGTAACTCGCAAACTATGGTTCAGTGAAAAGCGCATGTAGGGTACAGATCATTTAAATTGTTTAACAAGGTACAGTTATCAAAAAGTTCGCCTCTATTATTTACTAAGTTTTATCAATATTCAAAGATATCTATACAAGTGAATATGGTAAACACAATAAAGTTAAGATTCAGATATGTGTTATAGTGAAGTAAAGTAATTTTATGCATAAATTTGCTTGTATAATCGGCATGTGTTGATAAAAACAAAACATGAAGCGAAAAGCACAGCGTTTTATGTGCATATATTTAACGAAGCATGTTATGGATGCATGAATAAGCAAAGATAAACTATTTCTTAATATGATTCAAATATTTACATAACTTCACAGATTAAATGCAAGCCGTCTTTAAAAGTTTTATGTGTCATCCCGCCTGTTTGTAAGTAACTGATGTTGAGATCTTCTTACAATATCCGGTTGGTGAACAAATCGTTCATATACTGTGAGAATAATACACTTTGAATGACAAAATCGTACTTATGAATTTTGCAGTTTGCGGAGAACAGGGCAATGTTTATACAGAAAAGTAAAACCTCTCAAGGTTATTTAATCGTAAATAAAATGCGGTAATAATTATATAACGAATCTTCCAACATACGATTTACATTAAATAGTCGACTAAAATCCACATTGTATCAGGTATACGCATTAGATAGTCAACTACAATTTGATTGATTATCAAACAAACACATGGATATTAGATGCAGTATTTGAATTTATAAATAGCATCGGACGTTTCCACTAGATGTATTTTATACTACCAACATTTAATATACTGCAATATCTCCAATTTGACCTCTGTTCGTTAGTCTGGTCTTTCCAATATTTCTTGTCTTCTTTTGATATATATTTTATATACATATAATATTTTTATGGTTAGCTTGAAATAGTTAATTTCTAGACTCTTGCTAAATTTGCTTTAAGTGCCAGTCTAAATATAAATATACTTATTTAGTTTCATTTCTAATTTCTTTTTCTTTCTTTTTTTCATTGTTTATGTTTAAACTAAATCTTGCAATATTCTTACTTAATAATTTAAATTAAAAAGCTATCCTGCCATATATGTTTGTGTAAATATCATTTGTTATCTAGGGAGAGGAACTATATAAGTTTTTTTTCGTTCTAATCCCTTTCAATTTATGTAACAATTATACATATATAAAATGTAAAATATGTAAAATATTGAAATAAATATGTCTAAACTAACTACCGTTTGACAACACCTCATTGCTGCTGTTATAAGATTATTGTTTAGTGTTGTATTAGTATCATTTTCTTTCTTGAAAGTTCGTAGATTAACAGGTGTCTTTTTTAAAAGATTTATGATTAAGAAAAGTACGTTTTTCCTGTTTATTAACAAGCAAGATGTACTCTATCCTTTATTCAGGATCAATATCTGTGTTACATAATAAATTTCAATTGTAACTTAGACCTTGTATTAACCAGTCAACTGTTTTATAAAGTGTTTTATTAACTTTGGTTTTATTATCTACGGATAATTTGCATATCTTTTGTTATTACCAAAATATGTCTAAATCATATTAAATTTTATAAATGAAATAAACGTTTCGGGGATGAATATGAAATATTTTACATCCTTTTACCACACTATTCAAACAACTGAAGTAGCCACCAATACTTTATGATATCAATAAAAACTAGAGCTATGTCGTTGAATTTTACAATACTGTAAAAAATTAATTCTCTTTTAGCACCGCAATGTATAGAAGACTAGTCTCGCCACAATTCGTAGTTTTTCATCTACTTAACCTTTAACTAAAGCAAAATATTCAAGTTGAAAAGGAATATAACTGATCTTGGGACATAGTACAGATGCCTGTGTTTTACCTACAGGGGTTTACATACAGCTATTAAATACGCACAATTTTACCTCCGGATTATCTTTCATGTCAACAACATTAACAATGTAAGTGACGTAAACCTCACATGGACCAACAAAATTAGGGATTATGTTACCTTTATTTACATTGCATTATTTAATTCCCATGGATATCGAAATTAACATCTCAAATTCAATATCACGCACTGTATCTCTTTTTTTGCACCCGTTTGTGGGCAAAATATAGAACAGTATCATTTTAAAATACTCAACAAAACTTCCTAGTTTAAAATAAATATGTACATTTGCATTAAGAAAAATATTTATTCTTCAATTTACATAACATCTCAAATTCCATATCACGCATTTGTTTCTCTCTTTTTTGTGCCCGTTTGTAGGTAAATTTAGAACAGTATCATTTTAAAATACTCAACAAAACTTCTTTGTTTAAACCAAAATATGTATTTTGCATTAAGAAAAATATTAATTCTTCAATTTACATTTATCCTTTCCTAACAGACTTTTTCATAACTGTATTGATTGTGTAACTTTTCGGTGTAATTACCTGTATGATGATTGAGTAACCTGTATGATGATTGAGTAACCTGTATGATGATTGAGTAACCTGTATGATGATTGAGTAACGCGTGTACGTACACGTTCAACCCTTTGATCTCAAAGTTTCTTAATAGAAATGCCATGCTTTATGTTTGGTTAGACTTTATTAATTAATTAATTATTTTAACCAAATCTTACGAATCTAAAATTAATCATTTTAAAGCAAATATTCTATTTAAATTAAGTTCATGTATATAAGGTTGCCATGAAAATATATGATAGTGTTCACATATCTCTTTTTTCTATCATGTAATACCGTATACGAATTATTTAACTGTTGCAAATAAAGGTCAATTAATCAACAAAAACAACACACTGTGATTTTGATAATGAGTATACCAATGATGATGATAATTATGATAAAAACAATAAATTATTGTAAAAATGATTTTAAATAATAAAATATAACAATATTACTATAATACAACCGAAATGCTTCCACATGTAATAATAATAATAATTAAAACAATAAATTCATTACCGTTATCATTTTGCTACGATTAATAATAAACATAATTACAATAAAAGTTGGAATAACAAAATTTTGATACTAATGTCAATTTATTTCAAAAACGACAATAAAAATATAGATATATAGAAAAAAAGCAGACTTAGATAACCTTTCCAGATTTTTATACTTAACAAAGCCACATGTTCAGTGAAGGAGATGTAAAAGTTTCCCGTTCTCCACTTCAGTGTCTTTATATTATTAACAGGTGACATCCGGTCGTAGTTTCTAAAACAGTTATATAAAACACACCAAAGGGATCAACTGTATATATATATCAATTATATAAATAATTTTTCAAGACATCGAAATTGCTACTTTGAATAATTTTTATACAGTTTTTCTCAAGTTATATAAACACGATAAGTTAGAGTGATGAGAAAAATCAATAGACATTTGCCCTGTTTACTCCGTTGCCCCATATATATATATATATATATATATATATATATATATATATATATATATATATATATATATATATATATATATATATATATATATATATATATATATATATATATAGACAAAACGGAGAGATATTATATACAATTGTTTTCTTTGAATTTTTTAAAAATACTGTAAGTTTGTTTATACCTATGTTCAACCAAAAGTAAAAACAGCTTGTTTTGATATCTTGAACAAAGTTTTAATTGCGATATTTCGAAGAATTGGATGAAGACAAAACATAGTGCACCAGTGATATTTATACTATAACGAGTACAAAGTAATCACACTAATAAATGTATTTGCCCTGTTTACTCCGTTGCCCCATATATATATATATATATATATATATATATATATATATATATATATATATATATAGACAAAATGGAAAGATATTATATACAATTGTTTTCTTTGAATTTTTTAAAATACTGTAAGTTTGTTTATACCTATGTTCAACCAAAAGTAAAAACAGCTTGTTTTGATATCTTGAACAAAGTTTTAATTGCGATATTTCGAAGAATTGGATGAAGACAAACATAGTGCACCAGTGATATTTATACTATAACGAGTACAAAGTAATCACACTAATAAATGTATTTAACCCTATCTATTACGTATTTAAATCGAATACATTTAATGACATTCCATCCTGTAAGAAATGATGAATTTAAAAGCATGTCTCATTTCATTTGATTTTTTTGTTTTGTTTTGGGGTGGGGGGGGCTACTTCGCACAAAAACAGTGTAGGTCATTATGACGATTCTTCAGCTTTACTGGGGGAGAAAGCTCCGGAACCAACATTTGCAAAATTGTTTCTGGCACAAACGGGCATCTGAGTACTATGCGTGTGGTTTCGTAGGCTATCTTGATAGGACCGTACATACACGTTCGAAACACACTCATTTCTGAACATTCTATCAAATTCAAGTATACTTCTGTCATTATGTATGTTATGTAATAGAAAGAGCATCGAAACTCGAGACTATCTGATTTGTACGAGGGGGCGTAGCCCCCGAGTATTTATCAGATTGCCGAGTGTTTTGATGTTCTTTTTCTTTTCTATGATAGGAAAAATTAAATACTAGTTCCCTGTTGTAACAATATGAAACCCTAGAAAAAAGTAATCTTCTGAATGTGGCATTTCTATTGTTATTCCTTTCTCCGTCGTCTCAAAAAGTAAACCCCAGAAAAAAATGATTCAATCAATGTGCATGCTCTTGAGTGCGGGTAACTAATACCTGCACTCCAGTTTACGCACTGTGCACGTTTTCAATAGAAAGAACCCCAAACTATGATTCAATAAATGTTTATGATTGTATTAGCAACTTGTTTAGAAGTTAATGATTTTTCGGTGAAAATGAATCGTTTAGTTTTACTACAGATAAGATCAAAGTGCTGAAGGCACTGGAAAAAAACGGATAAACTAGCGACTTTCAGTAACACATTTTCACTCCAGTTTCACAGGTAAATTAATTCTATATGTCAGGTTTTATGTCTAAATATCAGTATATCTTTGCTTTTTGAGACTTTTGCTTTTGAAAATAATCTAATCAAGTAAAATGAGCCCTCTTTTAGGGGCAAATAATTTAATAAGTAGCAATCCCCGATTTCTCTTTCATAAATTTGCTTTATCAAATTCTTTTCTATTCAAATATTAAGAACATTCTGTTTACTACTTGAAATCTTCCTGGGTATAAAAACAAAGATGCGTTTTGTTTTGTGAACATAGTTAATTTGCCGATAAAGATTTTGCAAGCAATCTGGTGTACCTCTCTTATATTTAGTGCTAACACTAAGTATTTAATTCCACAGAAATTGTCCTCGGGGACCTTTAACGTTTGATTACGGTAAAATCACTATAACCGAAATACTTACGAATTAATTGTAATGCCTGTAGCTGTGATATTTTCGTTCACGTGTTTAAAATACTAAAGAAAGTAGCTCTATAAATTTTCAAAACGATATCCAGTATTTCCGAAACAATTTACAAAGGCTTTTAATACACTATCTCATAAATTTTCGTATTATGAGTACCACCCAACTTATCTCCAGAACATACATATGGAAAAAAAGATCAACAAAGAATGGTAGCATTCAATGAACGCAACATCCAGACGATCAAGCAACAAAGAGCATCAGCTAAGTTGTCAATGAAAACCTTACTTTCAGGCTTTCAAGTGGCAAATAACAAGACAAAGCAAAAGAAAAAGAATAAACAGTAAATAAGAAAGAAAAGATGAAAGTAGGGTTAAAAAAGACGGGAAAAGTAAAAATTTCAGTGCTATAAAGCAGGAAAAGTAGGATTCTCTTCCTAACTTATTTATGCAATTAAATGCACCTGATCAATATTTATCCATTGCATTGCTTTGAAACCAGTCACTCGTGTCTAAACAAGATAGTCGGGAAATGAACCTAAACTTTGAAGTTTTGATCAAATCAAAATATTAACAAAACTATTAACAATGAGCATGTCATGATAAAACATGCTATTTGGAGTAAAAACCCAGGTTACGATATGCATCGCCCCTTTTCCATATACAGTCTAGGAGTTGGAAGTGTTTTAAAACAAAGTTTAAGCAATGGTTATTGTATTAGATTAGGTTAATATCTTACTGAATTCTTGAAGTTACTTTTACTAACCTGCCCTTCACTTTTGTCTTGCAAGTATCATGATTTTGTTTGTTTGTTTAATTTGAAAGAAAGTTTGGGTTAAAGAACAACAACTATATAATCAGTTTTAAGTTTATTTCAATAGTCACGACAATAACCCTGCTATGGTAGCCCGTTTGTGTCGGGGTCTGCGTCCTGTGAACGTTGCCGTCGCCTTGTTGATCTTTATTCCAGTCTTCTTTTGTTTACTCTTATCCCGCTCTCAATTTCTTTTTTCACAGGGAAGCTTCAATGTATCGATAACATTAAAGCATAGATCAATTGACCCATCACTAGTACGGAGGCGTTCCAATAATACAGATATTCATGAAGATATCTGCTAAAGCATACAACCAATACTGAAAATAAATATATTAATAGAGCCAGAGTGTAACTCTTTTCCGACCTTCTTGATAATGATTACCATGTGCTAGATGCATGAAACAGGTATAATTTTCCTATAGTTTTAAATGTCCAGATCAAAAATGTAGTACTTTCCTTATCAAAAATAACATGTAAAATGACAAAAATAAAATTTCAGATACATCGATTTTGTTCTTGTTGAATATTCATTATATGCATTAGACAAACATAGAAATTATCTTATAATAAAGTCGATGCCTCAATGTCCTATAATGTGGCCCGATTCATTCCCTATTTAGCCAGTGCTTTCAGTGCTTTGATCCGGGTTAAAGAGAAAACGAAATCGTTTTCTGTGAATTTTGTATGTGTGTGCTTGTGATCTTTGATGCTTACACTACTCAAGGTCTAGTTCGTTGTATAAAAGGTGTTACGGTGTTGTTGTTTTTTTTCTGAACGGGTGTCAGATAAACCAAAGTGACCTTTGAAAAAATAGGACCCATCACAGTCTTGATAAAGTAAGATTTCTTAGCCTAGATATCCTGATATTTTAATCGTAACAAGTAAATACATAATATTTATTAATTACACGATCGCACTCAATTTCACATAGAATATTTTTGTCAGTTTCCAACTCCGTATGTTTAGCCAAATTCATCATTGTAAAGGAGTGAAAAAAACATGATTACAACAATTTAATTGTTTAAATATATATTGAAATTGCTTTTGAATATTTTTTCTCACAAGAACATATGTGCAGAACAAGAAATTTAACCCAACAAACCCATAATTTGCTCTTAAATTTATACAATGTTGGTATATTCCACTTTCGCACTTCGTTGCTGCCGATACACAAAAAATTCTCCGTTTCGCCTTTTGTCATCCCGAGACTCATCACGTGACCGTTGTTTATATTCAGATTTGCAAACTGTAAGGCGTTTAAACGCTTTTCCCACGAAATTGGAGAAAATATATATTTCAAACGAATTTGCCAAGCCAAAGAACATATATCAATGTATCACTGATTCTGTTTAACTGTCCCTAACACGCAGGTAACAAACAATTATCGGTTCGTAAAAATTTACGTTTTTTGTGACATTCGACCATACCTCAGTGGAGTACCTTTAAAATCACCCCCCCCCCCCAGTCTACAATCCCCAGAGCATAGATGTATGGATTGTAGCATCACAATCTGAACCTTTACTGAAGTTATAGGTAACTTCATGTGACGATCGCCGAGGCGGAGCTGAAAGTATCATCGGGGTCAGTAAGTTAACTTCCCTTCACTGAGTATAGACTTAAAATGCAAAACAAACCTTTGACTTGTTTTTGAAGTTATTTGGCATGTATAACATTTACTGGCAGAAGTCTAGAAACAATTCACAAATAATGCAGCTGGTATCAAAACTGAAACAACAAATGTGACATAAACACTGACTTATGCGTTGAAGAAGATTGACATTTTCTAGCAAAGTATCTCAGGTAAGCGATCTCTGGTAGTCATGGCCCTTTCAATATAAGCGGCCACCTTGGATTTTTACAATTGTATCTTTTTAATATACACAGAAATAAATGTCAGTAAATTAATCATTATGATATTAAATGATAATTATATAAGAACAGATTATACATTAAACATATGTTACCTCGTATGATGTACCAGTACTGAACAAGAGGAATTCCAGGAAGTGGACTCGATAATAGTTAAAATAAGCTTCAAGGTTTGATCACAATCGAATTAAATGAACATGATTTATACTGAATTACATATAATGCTAATTATGATAATGAAAATAATGTTCAACAAGATCACAATTATTAGACTTATCACCAAAATTTGTTGTCTTTTCCACTGCAGTAATAACTTGGGAATTGGCATATGGTATGAAATCAGATTTTGTGAAAGGGCAATTGCAATTTCTCGGGCGTTTTCGTCTGCCATTATAGGCGATCTTTCCGACTGGTATGAGGAAAGATGAAATGTCGCGATATGTATAATGAATAGCGAACTTGAGAATTTCGCAATGCAAACATATTCAAATGAAATTATCTTATCCGTCAATTAATTGATGACCCAAACATTGTGGAAGTCCGAAAATCTTTCTATAAAAGTAGTTCTAGTTCAACGAAACGGTCATTCGTGTTATGCTATGACTGGAGAATTTTGCAGAAACATATTTAAACAATTAATTGCACTCTTTATAAATTCATAGTAAAAATAAGTAGGCCAATTTACGAATTGTTGTATCATAGAAATTGTCCCTTCCGTAGGTCTCCCCGGTTTTCTTTTTTACGGCCCTGATTGCACCGTATATATTTAAATTGACCTAGTTCATAACTTTCAATGTCGCTTTTATTTTGGGAAACAAGTCTTTTAGTAGTGATGAACAATGTCTTTTGTCTGCCCATTCATAAATGATATACAATTCTGGTTAAAACCAATTAACCATTGAAAAGTTTATAAGAATATCTGGTCATCAGATGTCTACTAGTTCATCTTCACTTTCTGCATTTCTTGCTTGGACAACCTTTGATGCTTTGCATCAATGCTTTTCTTGTACGTTTATAACAAAAGATAACCAAAACCCCTCCACACTTACTCCAGGTGATTGTTCAAGATGCTATCGGGGTACAATTTTATTATAGAACATCACCGTATTCAAATATTTGTAATAAAAGCAATGTATTAATTTCTAAAGATTTTCTATCTGTATTAAAAGCTTTACCTCGTTGTGCGTGTATCTTTTTCAACCTTAATCCAAAATTGTTAGAAACATGCGTTTTTAAAAAAGAATATTTTTTCAAAAAACAATGAAATGTAACATTTTTGTAATACTGTTTACACAACTCATAGATATTGTCACGTTGTGTTTCACAAACATATATTTTTGTTATTATGTTACTGATATCTTTTATCTATTCATTTTATGTTTTATTAACTGATAGTTGAGTGTTCTCGAAAGAAAGCAGAAATGAAATGTCAATTATGTACCGTGTTTCATGCATTAACGCCGTGTACATTAGGGTTGATCGGGTTACGCTTACGTAGTTCTTCTATGAAATAATTGTATTCAAGGTTCCTTTTTCGTCCATAAACAATTCAAAAGAACTATGACTGAGCTAAATTTTATTCATCCTGTTTACGTAAGTGTGTACAAAAATGGGTGTAAATCACGTTTTAAAGCTGCACGCCTCCAAATTTGCGTAAGAAGTAAAATCATTGTTAAGTTAAACTAAAATTATCACTAACTAGCCACAGAATTACCTTATAGTTTAGTTTAAAATAATTTATTGAATAATTGATTGGTTTTAAATTTTAACGTCACACCATCACGTTCCAGCTTTACTGGTGGAGGAAGACCTCAGGCTCCCTTCCATGCATTATTTTACATGGAATTGATCAGGTACCTGAGTAGAACCACCACCGTTCCGTCATCTAGCTTGATAGCTTCCTCGCATGAAAGAATCCAAAATCCTTGGCAGAATCGAACCCGCAGCGGTGAGGTGAAAATGGTTTGAAGTCAACTAGTCTGCCACCGACGCCCCAAAAAGCATTTTTTAAACTCTCCCCGTAATCAGTTTATCAATAAATGGAAACAATAATATCTTTATTATAAATATGCATGTGCTAAATTTAAATTCATAGCTGTTTCTAAAATGGAATACTAACTGGTTTGAGTTATAGTAATAGCACATGTAAGAAATTAGATATTTTATTAACCTATATTTGGTAAAGAAATATATACATTTTTTAAATATCCGTAACCCTGTAGACATTTTCGACCAAGCTAATAATTTCTAATATTTCTTTTTTAATAACGCAATTTAAGTTACTCCTTGATTTATATAATTCTTCCTCAAATAAAGATTTTTTTTCGTATGATTACTTTACTGATTTATATTTTACTCATTTGGAAGCAAGCCGCTTGAAGTTAAAAATAAACATTTGGTGTGAACGGCATGAATAGGTTTAAAACAATCTATTATCTATTTTTCATGTTTACACCACACACAACAAAAATTATCATTTAAAAGGAAGCTTTGAAACCTTTTAAACAAGCAATTATCTACAAAGGACCGGTGGGGACATTTCATCTTCATGAATTCATAAAATAACAATTTCAACTTCAGGAAATAACGATTTCAATTTCAGCGTTTCAGTATAAAATTCGTATTTAAGTCCATTACTAAATTTATTGAACTCGTTGTATAATAATATTAAGCACGCCAGAGGCTCGCATAATATCATTTTATTCAACTCGTACAATAAATTCAACATCTTCATGATTAAAAGAAATATAAGTAGACTTTTTTTAAATATCATGATTTTAAAACATATTAAAGATATGGAATAGAAAATGCGGATTTTTTTATATTATATGCTTGTATACAATATACCAAAAAAAAAAGATATCACAAGAAGTAAAAAACCAACAAAACTTATTAAATACCCTTCACGCATGGTGTAAACGATGGCGTGTGATAATTAATACTGATAACTCAAAATGTGTCCATTTTAGAAAAGGCAGATCATCACGAACTGACAACAATTTTCATATTGGAAATAACATGTTAGACATTGTAGATAAGTATAAATACCTTGGGATAAAGGTGATAACTTTGCAAATTGTGATGCTCAGGGAGGGCGTAAGGCAGCTTAATTTATAAAATCCACAATCTTTTGATTCCGTGCCTCCGTTAAAATTTTCAACTCATGTGTCGTTCCTATACTAGCTTACAGCGCATCGGTTTGGGGAGAGAAACAATTTCAATCGACACAGAGCAATGCGATATTTTCTGGGCGTTCACCGATTCGCACCGACATTGGCTATGTTTGGGGACACAGGGTGGATGCCGCGTATCTACAATCGTTGGAGTTGTATTAATCGATACTGGAATAGACTGATTAATATGGATGATGATAGACTCACAAAACGAGTGTTTAACTATGACATAACAGTGTGTCACAATAACTGGTCTCATGACGTAAAACAGATTATGAACAACCTTTCAGTCAGCGAATAGACCTAAGGAAACATATGACCATTCGCTATTCAGTCATTTAAGATTCGGAAAATTAAGAATCGAAACAGGTCGTTCTAATAGAAGGAAGACTTTGTAGATTTTGCTCATCGAACGTGATTGAAGATGAAAGATACTTAAGTGTAACTATTATAATTAAATACGCAACAGTATACTAGGGGATATAACTGTTAAAGATGAATACATTTACTTTCATTTGACAACAAAATATTATCTGCCAAAATCAGCGAAATATATTGTAAATTCATATCTACATAGAAGAACTACTCTATATATATGACTTAGTTAAATGTCATACAAATTTCAACATACATGACTATCACTTTATATATACGTATCATATATGTAATCATAGCATTGATCAATATGCAAGACCCAAATTCAATTGCACTAAGATAAATTGATTTTTATATAAAATGCAAATGGAAAATAACGAAAAGGTAAAAATACATATAGAGATGGGCACAACAAATAGGTACAGAATTGAATTGGAATGAAATAAATACTATACTACTCCAAAGTACTATACATGTAACATTAAGAAATTTTCAGTGCAAGTTTGTCTATTGCAACACTGCAACACATACTATGATATTCAAATACAATATATGCAATTCAACTTTGTGCTTTTGCTTCAGAAATATGCAAACATTTACAAACTATTTTGGAAATGCACTTTGTACGAAATCAATGGTCAAACTTGCATTTATTTCTCTTATCAATCGATATGAACTTTTTATACAATAAATTAAGATAGTTTTTTTTGAAGAGCTGCAAAACAATATAAATATCAATGTAGTAAATTACGAAGTATGATCAAAAAGATCTCGGCCCGATAAACTACTAGCCATTACGTTGAAACTTACGTCGATACTCATATCTTATTGAAGATAACTGACCGAGTTACACGCGATTTTACACAGATTAAGTAACATAAAACACATTTTGATCAGTAGAGCGATGTGTCATTTAGACCAAATGGAGAAAGTTGAAATAAGAGCCGTCATTAAGTACCTCTGTCCACAAAAATAAATTCCACGAAGACTTCATGGATACTCTTGGGAAGCGGGTCCCCTTCCTATATCACTGTGAAAAAAAATAGGATGCTAAATTTAAGAGGGGCAGGGAGAGCATTGCAGATGATGAGCGGCCAGGGCGGCCAAAAGAGTCCACCAACGATGAAACTGCCGAGGTTGTGCACGATCTGGTAATGGGCGACAGAAGGCGAGACCTGCGAAGCATTCCTAGGGAAGTGGGTATAAGCTTTGGTTCAGTTCAGGCAACTCTGACTGATGTCTATGGCATGTCAAAGGTTTCCGCTAGACGTGACCAAGACAATTGACAGACCACCAGAAACTGACCAGGCTTGACAAGATATCTTTTGTTTCGCTACTAGGATGAATCTGATTTTATCTACCGGATTATAACTCAGGGTGAAACATTGGTCCATCACTTCGATCAGATTCCAAAAAAAACAGAGCATGGAAGCACCCTGGCTCACCCCACCGAAGAAATTCAAGAGGGTGCATCAGCAGAGAAGAAATTGTATTGTCAAATAACAAAGCTGAATCACAGATACAAAAAATATCTAACACTATAACAAATAAAACCAAAGATAAAACCAATAAAATATCTAAAAAAAACTAGTTCACTTGTCTCTATGTTTATGTGTAATTCAATGTTTTGTATGCTTGTGTTTTGGTGGGTGTGTATGTGTGTGCATGCGTGTTTGTTTTAGTGATTTGTCGTTTGTTTAGTTGTTTTGATTTTTTCTCGTTCCTTCAGGTATGAAAATGATTTATTTTAGGAGAACAGAATAGAACAGAGCAGAATTTTTTTCCAAACTTGTACAAAATTCATCACCGTACAAAATATAAATAATCAGGTCACTTTCCTAAATCATGTCATAGTGACATGTTAAGAAAGTACGCTTAATTCATAATTGCGCAAACACACATCATATTGCAATGTTAGCAAATCAAGATGCATTAGTTATGTCTTTAACGTGACAAGTTATGCAATCATAAAATGTACACGAAACTACATTATATTACACAGAGGCCTAACCGTTGTTCTCATGGTCATTGTTCCTATAATACAACAAGCTAGGTTACGTACCAAACAGCTGACACACTATTTTGGGATTAAGTTTATGCTTTTTAAAATTTCAAAGTAGAATATTTCGTGCTATTATAGTTTTTCCTATTTCAAAGCAAACGTGCCTGTGTTATGAAAAAACACCAATGTTATTAAGTAAAGTTACTAACAATGTCGACTATTTCACCATTATACAGATATTCTCCATTTGAAAACAACCTACTACGATTTCTAAAAGCAAGCACTTTAGTTTTACAAATATTAACATTCATACTCTAGTTTTCTTCAAATTATGAATACAGAAGATTTAAACTTATGTGCAACTCTTTGTTTATAAATCAAAATTACCAGCTCATCAGCAAAAAGTAAAATCATAAGTATAATATCATTTAATTGAAATCCACTTTAATCAACAAACAGAGAAAAAAAATATCGGTTAAATAAATTCCCCTTGACTAAGGCCTACAGCGTATTAAAAGTCTATTTTTACAGTGTTTTGTTCAAACTTTAACCAAAACATACTATCTCAAACAAACGTATAAACGTTTATTCTCATTTAATTATTTTTAATAACAGACTATTAAATATATAGGGCATCTACTGTAGAATTCCCTTTCCGAAAACTAAATTGTGCACTAACAAGCTATTTTGGTCACAATAATCCATAATTCTTTTATTTCAAATCGTTGTTAATAATTTAGACAATCAACTTACTACTCTAGTGTTATACCTCTTAAGTAATAAATATTATAAACGTCGACTCTTTGATGAAGTGGAATGATACCACCTTCAGTCTAGCATGCGTGAAATAAAACTACTGTGAAATATACAATTTATAATGTCACAATTACGAGTCCCTAATATATCAGTTGATCCAAGGGAGTATTCATTTAAAAGAAAATATTGCCCCAGGAGATGTATTCCTTTTCTATGTTTAAACAACAGCTGTAAATCTTCCAAAAATAAAACTCTATATTATCAATATTATTAAAATAATATATTTATTCAAAATTTCCAGATAATATTTTATTGACTGAAATATCCCGTTTCGAATAAATGAAAAGTACTCACAAAATTCATTAACAATTAAATTAAAATATTATTCGTCATACTATTGTTATGTTTAAAATATTTCAAAAGTTTCTCTGGGATTTGAAAACAAATGAAACTCTTCTCTTTCACACACCTTTGTGATGTCGTCGCTTTCATTTAAAAAGAGTGTTTATAATTACTTTTTAAAAGAAAAGGTTCATCGCTATATTTTCACTCTTTTAATGTCAGCTTTGTTCATGCTTATCTAGAGAAAGAAAATGAGAATAAAGATCAACAAGGCAAGGCGACGTTTGTCGGACCGTATATGGCACAGACCGAATAAGGCACACGTGTGACACATTCGGTTTGAATTTGTCACACGTGTTACATATTTGGTCGAATATGGCACATTCTTCAGCCGAATATGGAACATAAAATGTGCTATATTCGGTTGCATTCAGTTCTTTAATGCTCACCAAAACGTATTTGTCACTTACCCAAAATGCGCATAAAAATGAAAATACGAACGAATATGTAACATGTGTTGTTTTTTCTTTTGTGCACAAAACCGTTTATTATGCCCCCGCCATGAAATGGCCGGGGCATATAGTGTTATTATGCCCCCGCCATGTAATGGCCGGGGCATATAGTGTTACCCTGTTGCGTCATTCCGTCCTTCCATCCTTCCGTCATTCTGTCATTCCGTCATCATCAGTTTCCGTTCATTATCTTAAGAACGGTTGCACATATTCAACTCAAATTTGACATGTGGATATGTCATGAGAAAATACAGGTCAACTTCGAATTTGGTCATGGTTCGATGATTATTGGCAAAGTTATGCCCCTTTTACTTTGAAAATAATATGAAATTTCTGTTGTCGTTCATTATCTCCCCAACGGTACAACACATTCAACTCAAACTTGACATATGGATATGTCATGAGAAAATACATGTCAAGTTCGAATTTGGTCATGGTTCGATGATTTTTGGCAGAGTTGTGCCCCTTTTACTTTGAAAATAATATGAAATTTACAGTTTCTGTTCATTATCTACCCAACAGTGTAATATATTCAACTTAAATTTGACATATGGATATGTCAAAGGAATGGGCAGGTCGAGTTGGAATTTGGTTATGGTTTGATGATTTTTTGGCAGAGTTATGTCCCTTTCACTTTGAAAATAATATAGATACATCTTAAGAATAAGCAGTTTAAGTTTGAATTTGGTCGTGGTTCAATGATTTTAGACAAACTTATCTTTCCTGAATGTTGGATAAATTTTGAACTTTCAGTTTCAGCACTCATACTTTTAGCCATTATTTTGGCTACAAATGTGCAATATGCTATTTTTAAAAGGTTAAGACTGAATAATTTCAGTGCCTTGAACATTGTATGAAAATGGTTTGTGTTAACATTGAAAACTTTTAAGGGCTTTGAACTTAAAATGAAAAAAAAATTAATGCACCATCTAAAATTTTGGCTGCATGCGGCGGCATCCGTGGCATGATGACACATTTCTAGTTAAAAAATAACCTAATGACAGAATCATAAACACAACCGCCATCTTTATCATCACCACCATCATCATCATGAATCAGCAGCAGCATTATCATCATCACAAGCCGCAGTAGCATTTAAAGCTAAAACTACATGCCATAGTGATTAACAGTAGCACTAGATCCTATGCCGCTAAGTCGTGCATACGAAACAATTGTGTAATCAAAATGTACTACAAAAATGTTATCTTAACCTTGCCATTTAACAGTCGTAGTTCCCTAGCTAGAATCTAAAGATTAAATTCAATTCACAATGTCCGGTAAATTGAGTTGTCTACACGATTTCTTTTCTCTTATAATGCCCTCCTTTGAAGACAATTATTTTTATGGTGACATTGTTAAATAGCGTGCTTGATAAAGTAACGTTCACGTGTATTAAGAGCCCACAATTAATAAGGCAAAATTCCATTATTTTAAATTGTTTTAAATTAAAGTTACAGCGAAAAAAAATCATATTTTGTCCGGTAATATGAAGGATCCCAGTAGGCTAGCTTAAATAAAACCACATCAAGACGTTTACATTTTAATCAGGTTATTTTGACAAAGTTTAAAGGACTCGACAGACCTTTCGATCTCACCAGCCCAATATAATTAGGTCATTTACCACGCAGAAAATCTTGTTTAATTTTTACATTGTCCGCTTGAGATATAAAACAACTAGTTTGAATGGATTGGTATGTATTTTGTGTGAACAAAATATACTTCAACCATTAAATGAAACATTTTGTTTGACACTTGACCACTGTAGGCGGTCGATCGTTTCGCTCTAATGCAAAAGGAACGCTCTGATTGGCTAATGCAGATAATGGGCGATTACCGATCACAAGAAACAATTGCTTTGGATTTAACGTTTTCGGCGAATGGGGAAGAGACTTGCACCTGTAATCGTCAGAAATTAAATTATTCAACTGTAGAAATTGATCATTTATTCAACTGATGAAATTAAACTAATCAAACGGTACAAAGAAATCCCTAACCGTGATATTCTGGCTTATAAACTAACAGATTAGCATTCCTCAAATTGGACGCACATATTTTGAAACCATGTGTCTTTTTTCGATTTTATGCGTATTTTACACAGGGCGCACATGTAGATTAATTACTGCGAAAATGTAAATGAATGTAGATGACTGTGTAGGTCACACATAAAAGCATCATATTCAGCAAGTAAACCATGCTAATTTCTATTTTAATGTAAATATTACTATAAAAGATATATTTGAAAAGAAATATTTGATTTTCTTATGGCAATTTTGCTATTAGTTATGAAATAAATGCACATAAATTATCTTCTCCCAATTAACAAAACTCAAGTCATTTCACTTTGATTCTTTGTTTAAAACAATACCAAACTCTTAAGCTTAATAGATGAAAAATCCTTTCAATAATGAATGTTAATGTCTGTGTTTAACTTCACTACCTACAAGTTGTAAAAAAGTATGTTTCTGTTGCTTTTAAATGTTTTATGTTTCTGTTGCTTTTAATTGTTTTCTGTGTACTGATATGCTGGGAAATAAATGTTTGTAGAAGCCTAGAAAAGATACAAACGTTTTGGCCATCAGTTTTTATGGGCAAAGGATGTAGTTTTCAAAATAATATCAAATATAAGAAGAATTTTGAACTATAAAATAATTTTCTTATTTTTCCTTTAAAAAGTGTACGACACCGTGTACACTAACTCTAAATAATAGATAAAAAATATCTGTGATAGATTGTTACTAGGATTATAATTATGGGCAAGTTGACTTTTGACGATTTTTATAGGGCCTGATGGTTTGGGTGCCTTAGTGGTGACTACGATTGGGGTTATGATCCGATTATCTCTGGTAGTTTTAAATATTTTTTGCGTAAATTGAGGCATATTAATTCTATTATAAAGTTATATAAGACACTATTAGGACAAACCATGTTATTTAAATAACATAATTTTGTAATTTAGAGCAAAATGTGCTTTCTTTTACTTAATTATGTGTCACATACATAAATTTTTAGCTAACGTTTGTTTCATATTTTTATTTTTAATTTATTGTATATAGACAGGAAACACTGCATTAACAGCAGTAGCTCTTCAAGACCACCTGGTGAAGTCTCTGGGACTTAATGATCTCATTGGTCCAAGACATATTGGAGTTGGTCCTGCAGCAAAAGCAAAACAAAAAAGTCGGTGAGGTCAACCATAGATACAGAAGATTTGGTAGTAGTATGTTCTTATCATGCTCAGTTTCATAATTTAATAAAATTTCAAGAACATTTTTAGCACTTTACTTGCATAATTTGATTATAATTTTATATGGTTTAAAAAATTTAAGCTTGCACTACACAAAACTGTCCATCATAGCGGCTTATATGAAATCTCTCTTAAATTATATATCTTCTCATATATATATATACATGTGTTTTGTTTTATCATTCATTTATGTTTCTTCTATTGCAATAAAGCATGGATGTCTTCAAAGCATAAAAATTTGCAAATTTTATTATAATTTTCCATTATCTCAATAATTTAAATATTTTTGGTCCCCCGGCTTAAAACAATAGAGAATTGTATTGATAGGGAGCCTCCAATTCAATTGTTGTATGAAGTCAAATTTCTCTGTGACAACATATCTCAGACATTTAGTCTAAATGTTATTTGTCTCTCACAGCTGATTGAAAAATCATGTGGAGTTAAGTAGTTGGTCAATTGTGAAGAATTTGGTTATTACTCAACTTCTTAAATATCAAGGAAAGCCAGCTGAATATAACCAAAACTGTGTTGAAATTGTCATAAAAAATACAAACAAAAATATTTGAATTAATTGCAGATAAACCTCCAGTAAAAAAGAAAGAAGAGAAAGAAAGGGAATATGTTTAAGATCCAAATCCACCTCCTCTTACACTTGGTTTGTGTTTTAGCCTGTTATTTTTGCCCTTGTATTTGACAAATTTCAGCATGTTTTAATACATTCAAAAATTGTCCTTAAAATATGTTTCAGTAGCAATTTAATGTTGTTGTTTTTTATATCCATATTGAAACTGTGTCAGCAGTTACACTATTTACTGAATCATTTTTGCTTTTTGCATGATAAAGCATGATAATTTTAGGCTATATCTAAAAAAATTACAAAGAAAGAAGACATTAATGTAATTGGTAGCAATAATAAGAAAAAAATTAACTAGTTAAAAGCTCAGAGAGGAGCGACATAGGATCAAATTCATTAGACTAATTTCCGTACATACATTTATAAAACTAACTTGATTTCATGAAACAGCTCAGAAGTTTGGTTTAGTAGATGCCCCTGAACAACCTCTCACTGAGACAGACTGGAAGAAAGTTAAAGAAAAATCTAACAGGAGAGATGATTCTAAAATGCCATGGGTTATATGTAAGGAGGACTTCTGCACACAAGAACAGGTAAATAAAACTGGTTTGTAGAATTGTTTGAGCATTTATGTACAATGTATACATGTGTAATTTACAGGATTCAATTTTTCACCTTAGTGCTGTAAAGGAATAAGTTGTTTTTTTAAATTTAATGGGAGTCAATCAGTCATTGCACTAAGGTAACACATTTTTTCTTTTTTTGTTGTTGGTGACAAGTAACAAATAGACAAGTGACAGTAATGTATTGTTTGGTTCTGCACTATGAATAAACAAACATACAGTCAAGGATGTGCTGTCAGATAACATATTATTAGTTCTTTGAAGTTTTGAGAATTCTTTATTTAATATGGATATTATAGTCATAAGATAGAAACAAGCATCTTTGAAATTCAGAGCAGACAGGGATTAATTATCATCTCATATCAAATCATTTAAAATTTTTGTAAGCATACTCATTTGAAAAGAGATATGAATTTTGAGTGCATTGTCATAGAATACATGTAATATATTGTTCAAGTCTAGATCAAAGGATTGTAATCTCAAATGCCAGTAAGCCTAAGTGATATCACAGAGGCTGATAGGCCTCACTGAAAATTACGAAGCATTTGAAAGATAAACCATGCATTATTTTACTACATGTACATGTATAATGCTAGAAAAATTAATGTCTACTTCCATTCTAACATGCTATTTAAATTTAAACAGAGAATTGATCAAAAATGTTGAACTACATTGATTGAAGAAGTAATTTTCCTGTTGTCATTTGGTTTATTGATGTTATATCTATGTCATACGATGTGTAAGCATTCCTTTTTTAATGCTGTGTATAAGTCATGTACAATAATGCACTTGAGTACCCTATCTGTTTGAACAATTGTATTTTATTTTTTCAGGTGCTTCTGTCCTGTACTCATGTCTTTCACAGGGTAATGTTTTTGTTTCTTTATTGACTGTTATATTCCCTATGTTTTCTTAAAAGGCATATTTATACATATTTTTCTAAAATGTTTGATTTTTTCAAAGTCTTCTGTACTGAAATGACAGAAATTTTGATAAAACTACATATTGATTTTCCTTTCTGAACACTTAAAATGCAATTTATATATGCTTTAAAAATAAACATCTGAAGCCCATTTATGTATATGGGGAAGATCCATGAAATGTTTAGTTTATAATCAGATATGGAAGGAGTTACCTCTCTGGCATGGGTTCGATCCCCGGGAGATGCTTTGGTAGTTTAGCGCGGAGGAAGGTAGTCTAGTACTGGTGTAACTCTCCAGGAACGATGGTTAGGAAACTACCCGCCTATATGACTGAAATACTGTTGGAAAAAGGCGTAAAAATGAAACGAACAAACAAGATATGGAAGGGTTAACTTCATTGTTCCAGTCTATGCAAAAGTCAAAAAAAAATTCCAGCCACACGGATTGGGATCCTTAGATTTATTTCCAGCCCTGATGATTTTTTCCTGGTCCCGACCCTGAACAGTATTTTTAGCTCACCTGTCACAAAGTGACAGGGTGAGCTTTTGTGATCGCTTTTCGTCCGGCGTCCGTCCATCCGTCCGTCCGTCGTCCATCCGTAAACTTTTACTTTAAATGACCTCTCCTCATAAAACGCTGAGCCAATTTCATCCAAACTTCACAGGAATGTTCCTTTGGTGGTCACCTTTAAAAATTGTTCAAAGAATTTAATTCCATGCAGAACTCTGGTTGCCATAGCAACCGATAGAAAAAAATTAAAATATCTTCTTTTAAAAAACCAAAAGAGGTAGAGCTTAGATATTTGGCATAAAACATCTTCTAGTGAGTGTCTATCAAGTTTGTTCAAATAAAAGCCCTGGGGTCAAAATTGGCCCCGCTCCGGGGGTCATTGATTTTCTCTATATCCATATAGTAAAAACTTATAAAATCTTCTTTTAAAGAACCCAAAGAGCTAAAGCTAAGATATTTAGCATGAAACATGTTCTAATGAGTGTCTACCAAGTTTGTTCAAATAAAAGCCCTAGGGTTAAAATTGGCCCCGCCCCTGGGGTCATTGATTTTTCCTATATGCATATAGTAAAAACTTATAAAATCTTCTTTTAAAGAACCCAAAAAGCTAGAGCTAAGATATTTAGCATGAAACATCTTCTAATAGGTTTCTATCAAGTTTGTTCAAATAAAAGTCCTGGGGTCAAAATTGGCCCCGCCCCAGGGGGTCATTGATTTTCCCTATATGCATATAGTAAAAACTTATAAAATCTTCTTTTAAAGAACCCAAAGAGCTAGAGCTAAGATATTTAGCATGAACCATGTTCTAATGAGTGTCTACCAAATTTGTTCAAATAAGAGCCCTGGGGTCAAAATTTGCCCTGCTCCGGGGGTCATTGATTTTCCATATATGTGTAAAGTAAAAACTTTAAATTAAAAATTCTTTGAAAAAAACCAAATAGCTAGAGTTTTGTTACTAAGCATGAAACATCTTCTAGTGAGTGTCTACAAAGTCTTTTCAAATAAAAGCCCTTGGGTCAAAATTGGCCGCGCCCCGGGGGTCATTGATTTTATTTATGTGTAAAGCAAAAACTTATAAAATCTTCTTTGAAAAAACCCAAATAGCTAGAGTTAAGATATTTAGCATGAAACATCTTTCAGTTAGTGTCTTCAAAGTTTGTTCAAATAAAGCCCTAGGGTCAAAATTGGCCCTGCCCCGGGGGACATTGATTTTCCTTATATGTGTATAGGAAAAACTTAAAAATCTTCTTTAAAAAAAAACAGAATAGCTAGAGTTTAGATATCAAGCATGAAACATCTTCTAGTGAGTATCTCCAAAGTTTGTTCAAATAAAAGCCCTGGGGTCAAAACTGGCCCCGCCCTAGGGGTGTCATTGCTTTTAACTATATGTGTATAGTTAAAACTTAAAAAAAAATTTTTTAAAAACTCAACGAGCTAGTCCTTAGATGTTTAGCGTGAAATATCTTCTAATGGGTGTCTACCAAGTTTATTCAAATAAAAGACCAGGGGTTTAAACTGGCCCCGCCCTGGGGGCCTATTTACAGGTGAGCGACTTCAGGGCCATCATGGCCCTCTTGTTTTATAGTGGTGGGTGGAGGGAATTTTATTGCCATAATTATAAACTAAAATATTTAGCAAATATGAATTATCAGACGCAACTATAAGATACTATGAAAAAAAAACATACAGAAACATTATAAATAAATCATTAGCATAATTCACAAGAAAAAGATACATCTTTCAAAGTTTTAATTTTGAATGGGAGAAAAATTATGTTTTGGTAAGGAAATTATCCATAACAAGATGGTGGCTTTTAAGTGTTGAGAATTGAGTACCGCTCAAACCGGTGCGAGGGGGCGTGAGGGATGTTGCACATATTCATTATCCCTCAGTGTACAGACTCAATCAAACCGAGTCTGCAATTCTCTTGTTATTTTGTTGTGATTAATGCTTCACTTTGTCTCAAGATTTTTTTTACATTACTTAGCAAAAACTGGTTTTATCTTGCGGTGATTTTGGTGATCTGGGTCTTTAAATACAAGCAAAAATGAAGAAAAAAAATATCTATCTTGGAAGTTTTGCATATTTTAGATGGCCAAAAAATGTTTCAACCTGGCTGAAATTTTATTCGGACATGAGGACTGACTGTATCGAAATTGATCTCAGCCCTCCTGATTTTTAGTTGGTGAGGTATGAGGACCGACAGACTTTCACACAGACTGTTGTTTATTCAAGCTGTATCTTGGTTATAAACTACCTTAATAGTTGAAATTTTATTTTCAGAAAAAAATAACAGACTAATAATTTGTATAATAGTTTTTATCACCATATATTGTCGTTTTGAGTGCTTTCATAGACAATTATACATGTATTTATATGATTATTATGATATTATGATGTTATTATAACAGACCTGTTTGCAAGCTTTTGAGAGGTTCACTGGAAAGAAGACGTGTCCGATGTGTCGTAGAGAACAGTATCAAACAAGAGTTATACATGAAGGATCAAGATATCACAGAAATAAATGTGCTACAAAGTAATTATTGTAATATATGAGCTGTGTCACGACAAAACCAACATAATGGGTTTGCGACAAGCATGGATCCAAACCAGCCTGCGCATCTGCGCAGTCTGATCAGGATCCATGCTGTTCGCTATTAGTTTCTTTACTTGTTTTAGGGTTTGTAAGCAAACAGCATGGATCCTGATCAGACTGCGCAGATGCGCAGGCTGGTCTGGATCCATGCTGGTCGCAAACGCACTATGTTGGTTTTGTTGTGACACGGCTCATATCATTCTTCATTTTTATACTCCCTGAATATTTGTGTAGCATTAGCATAATTATAGTGGTCCTTAGTGTTTATTCTTCAATCTGTGATTTATTCCATCTGTATTTACCTCTGTCTTGCAGAACACACACCATGTGTTTTAGCACCTATGTTAATTTGCTGATTACTGATATATTTGGTAAATATCTATCGTCTATCATAGACGTCTGCTTTTGTGTGTGTGGGTGGGTAGGGGGAGCATACATAAAATTATGTATATTCGGCCGATACATAATTTTTATGCCCCCACAATGTGGGAGCATATAGCGTTGCACTTTTCCGTCCGTCCGTCCGTCCGTCAGTCCGTCCGTCCGTACGTCCCGAAATCTTGTGAACGCAACTCCTCTTAAACCAGATAGCAGATTTTGCTTAAACTTACAGGGATGAACAACCTAAATGTGTAGATGGCAGTAAAGGAAGGAATTTTTGCTGCGACCAAATTTAACAGAATTATGACCCTTTGTTGATTTTTTCACTAGATACTATGTAGAAATTTTGTGAACGCAACTCCTCTTAAACCGGATGGCAGATTTTGCTTAAACTTACAGGGATGAACATCCTTAATGTGTAGATGGCAGTAAAGGAAGGAATTTTTGCTGCGACCAAATTTAACAGAATTATGGCCCTTTGTTGATTTTTTCACTAGATACTATGTAGAAATTTTGTGAACGCAACTCCTCTTAAACCGGATGGCAGATTTTGTTTAAACTTACAGGGATGAACAACCTTAATGTGTAGATGGCAGTAAAGGAAGGAATTTTTGCTGCGACCAAATTTTACAGAATTATGGCCCTTTGTTGATTTTTTCACTATATACTATGTAGAAATTTTGTGAACGCAACTCCTCTTAAACCGGATGGCAGATTTTGCTTAAACTTACAGGGATGAACAACCTTCAGGTGTAGATGGTAGTAAAGGAAGGAATTTTTGCTGCGACCAAATTTAACAGAATTATGGCCCTTTGTTGATTTTTAGTTTTCAACTTGTGGCACATGTAGTCCAAAAAATATTTGACTAAGAGTCATAAGATTGACAGAACAGTGGCGTGTGGGGGCATCTGTCTTATGGACACATTTCTAGTTTGATATGCAACTTTAGTTGTATTATGGTATGGAGTCTTTCATTTTGTCTTCCACATGGATGTCTGCTCAATTTTATATATATTAATTGTACTTGGAAGATTGTATTTGATTCTTCAATCAAATTTACAGTCAGGTACTTTATATTATCCTGCCTTTGAAGTGCTATTATTATGTTTCTGCTATGTGAGAAGTCAATCTGACATGTTCATGTTGATAATCAATAAAGACTGACATGAAATATAAGACATTCACCTGCTATACCCTTACTTTCTTAAGTAGTGTTGTATACACTCTTATATTGTAAACTCATAGACCTATATTTATTGATGCGAAAATCAAATAAAACTTGATTCAAGTCTGGATTGTAAATAATAAGAGAACTTATACATGGTTTTTGGAGGGGTTATGTGGTTCGATGTATGTACCTTAAATTGAGGGAATTTAATCCACCAAAAGATCCCAAATTGAGGCAGAAATTCTATGAAGAGAAGGTAACTGTTTGATGTAACATTCTACTTATATCAAGAAGATGGAAGCTGAAGATTTTATGTTGTTTTATGATTGCACGAAAAGTTATATCTGGACAATATGTGAAGTTTATCATTCTAAATGAAAAATTTTCTAATTAAAAAATTCAATAATGAAAATTGTGCATTACAGGTAATTGGTTGAACTTTTTCACATTAAAGGCATTTTCAAAATAAAAATTAATGGAATAATTCATTAAGATATTATGTAATATGCGGGGGACCACAGTGGAAATAAGAGTTGTTTTTTTTCTTTGCTATCCTTGATGCAGGTGTGCAACTGACGGCGTATATATTCTCATGTATGTTTAGCTTTTACATGTGTTTTATTATCTGGATCCATGTGTTCCTTTAGCTTTAGGATTGATATGAAATAATCATATGTGATATTTATTTTAGCTTCACAAGATCACAGACAGAATGGTGAGGTCCTGTGACTTTGATGTTCACAGTTTCCTGAGAGAAATGGATCAGAGTTTAGAAGCTAGTCGTAATGTTTTCAGAGATTTTGATGCAAGATTCCAGCAGATTTCTGAGGAGGACTGGGACTGGGAAGCTATTCAACTTAAGGTAACATTGAATTTATGTTATGAAGCATTTAAAGTGGCATTCATGTTTTATTTTTGGTTGGAAAAAACAATTCTGTGTTGTTTCAAACTAAGTATTTTAGTAATTTTATGTTTGAAAAGTACATCATATCACTTTTTATGCCTTCCTCAATACAGTGTCACATGAGCTATTTATAGCACATCAGTGACGTTCGTTTCTAAGAATAGAAAATCAGGAAACAAATCATCAACTTTACTAATTAACACAATGCTATTGAGAGTGGACTGGTAGATTAGATTTATCGAGTTTTTTTATTGTTTATGCATTTTATTGATGGTAACTTTCATTTTCCACCTAAATTCTGTTGATTTGACAATTATATGAAACAAAATATCTAAAAAAATAACATATTAACCTCTATTAATGATCAACATTATTTTTTGTCCAATCACATTTTAGTATTTTACAAATTTCTGCTAAGTCTAACTTTGGTTAATGTGTACTAACTAAATAAAATTTACTTAATCTGTCGTCTAACCAGTCTAACAAATTTCAATAATACATTATATTAGGGAGGAGTTAGAGGTGTGATTTGCACTCTGAATTGTAAAATATCTAGGTTAGCAAAACAATGCCAACGTAAAAAAAAATAGGCGAGGTCAGGTGTTTCTAAATGTTAGGATACAATCAATTAATTTATTACATAGATAATACATGTGGGGCATGCAGAGACAAATGATTACATAGTAATTTCTTTTATATCCTTATTAAATCTAAGAAAAATGTATAAATTGCTGACTGTTTTAAACTTCTTTTTTTTCTAGAAAAAGTAACCAAAACATAATGTTCTTTCAGTTGATAGGAATGAACTGCATTAACAATCCTTGATATTAAGAATACAATGATTACATTTTTTGGCTGGAAAACTCATTGTAAATGGAAAACCTAGATTGACACACAGAAAAACTGTTTTTCAAATGAGCAAATCAATAGGGATTTTAAATGTTAGTGGATAACTTAAAGCTAATAAGTAATTTGTATGAATTATTAATCTAATGTATTTTCTCACATTTTCCATTTATTTATAAAGGATGTACACATTTCATCAACTCCATTGTTTTTCCTCCCTGTTTTTTTCCAGATATTTTATAGAAACATAGATAAAGGTAAAAATTCTGTGACATTTCAGTAAAAAATGCGCCTGATTATTTGTTGATAGGGCCATTTATTTAGCTTATCTAAATGTGACATGTTAAAAACTTGACAAGGTGAAGACATCTTGTAGAGTGAAAGGGTGGATCTATCGGTGATTTAGTGAAATGCCTTGTTTTTGGTTGAAAAAATATTGTTGATCATTAAATAGGTTAATATTTAATGATATGCATTAACAAAAATAATTGGTCGCCTGCCTGCGGCAGGCTTGACCAATTATTTTTGTTAATACATATTATTAAACACTAACCTATACTAAAAGCTGAAGGCTCTTTAAAACAATGCTATATAAAACTAAACTAGAAGCATTCTTTTACTTTAGCAGAAAAGAAAGTGGCTCTGTATTTTCAAGGTTGTTTGTTTTTAGCTCGACTATTCGAAGAATATGAGAGCTATTGTAGTCGCCTGGCGTCGGCGTCCTAGTCGGTGCCTGCGTTCGTGAAAGTTTTTTGTAAAGTCAAATATCTCAATTATTGCTTGAGATATTCAATTGAAACTTATAATACTTATTTATAGTAACAATGTGCATCAGATTGTCAAGTTGGATAAATCTGCCTAGAATATTTACAGAATTATGCCCCTTTTAACCTTAGAAAGTTTGGTTAAAGTTTTTTGTAAAGTCAAATATCTCAATTATTGCTTAAGTTATTCAATTGAAACTTACAATACTTTTTGTACCCCCGGGCATATAGTAATTGAACCGTCCGTCCGTCTGTCTGTCCGTCCGTCTGTCCGTACGAGGTTAACCTAGAACGGCAAGTTGGATTTTTCTTAAGCTCTACCTGAACCAATGGCTTCTAAGTTTACACACTTACTAATCAATACAAAGTACATGATCTGGGCAAGTTACACAACTCTGGCTTTGATATTTACCAAGTTACTGCCCTTTACAGTACTTAGAAAATGAATAATGGTTAACCTAAAACGGCAAGTTGGAAATATCTTAAGTTCTATTTATACTAATGGCTTTATAATTTCCACACTTACTTATCAATACAAAGCACATGATATTTGCCAAGTTCTATAACTGTGTCATCCATATTTCTCAGTTATTTCCCTTTTTTCACTTTAAAAATAGGGCATTGTCTGGTGAACCTATTTCGGAGTTGGATTTATCTTAAATTTCTCCTAATTGCTTAATTTCTTTAATGATAATTTTCATATTTAGTAGACGGATACCTTTGATGGTCCTCTAATTTTTTGTGGAGTAAAGCGGTCTCTAGGGTCAAGGTCAAGGTCACTGGTTTAAAAAATAAATATAAACATTTTTGCTCATACAGCCTTTATTTTTAGTTGATGTCTTAGTTTAATACAAACATGCCAAGGGAGGTCCTCCTTCTTTGGGTGTAGTAAAGGGTCATTTGGGTCAAGGTCAATGTTACCAATGTCAAGGTCACCAATGTTAAAAATAGATTTTTACATTTTTACAGGTGTATTTGACCTTATTCTCTATAGACAGATGTTATTTATAATTGATAGAAACATTAACTTTGATGAGTTAGTGGTCAGTTGGGTCAAGGTCACCAGTGCTAAAAAAT